>NC_048303.1:103458564-103506655 GCF_013100865.1 Trachemys scripta elegans
ATATGCATCCGAAGAAGTGGGCTGTAGTCCACGAAAGCTTATGCTCTAATAAATTTGTTAGTCTCTAAGGTGCCACAAGTACTCCTGTTCTTTTTGCGGATACAGACTAACACGGCTGCTACTCTGAAACATGGTATTAGTAAAACAGATGTGTGGAAAATGTGGGTCTGGATTGAACACAGCTGACATGGAGGGGTGCAAATTTCTCCCTCCCCGGCAATGATAGTGCTGTTTTGCAAGAGGCTTTCCATCAGGGAAAGGAGGATTTAATTTGTGGTTGGGGTTTCAAAGCAGCCCAGATCGGTGCTTAATCCAGTGGGGTTGAGATTATTCATCCTCTCTAGGAATCAGGCCCATAAAAACAAGAACATGAGCTGTATATTACATGGCAAAAATTGCACTTGCTTAATTGGCCTGTTTGTTCTGCTCTTCAGTGGCAAAGGGGCACGTACTGTTGCAGGAAGAGAGCACAATGGCTAAATATTCAGCAATGATTAACCAAACTGTTATGTTTTGCAAATCCAATATTTTCCCAAGCTGTAAGAGGTAGTCCATGTTACACCGTTTTTTTCCTTTCCACTGATTTGTAAAAACAAAACCCAAGTTTCTGTAGAATGGCTAAGCAATTTAGCAGGTATTTCTCATCTATGGCACATATGATGCTGGTGGGAAGAGATGAAGACTTACTTTTACAAATGTTACTAGAGAAGTTGCATGCATGGACCCCACCCTTCAGTGCATAAAAGCCTTTAAAACTACATTATACGTACTTTTTATTTTTGTTCCTTTTCAACTACTGGATCACGGATCTGCCATGGCACCTTTACAGATCTCAAACTTTTAGAGTTACTGGGTATTCATGGTCACTACAGTAAGGTTGGTGTAAGCATGTAATAAGATCCTATTGCTTTTAGCAAAACTTCCACTTACTGATAGCGGACACATACATTTCAAATTTGATTGTAATAATGTCCCTGGTGATGGAATATGACCTCATTTCTACTGCAGAACGAGGACATGCTTCACTTTAAATTGTTCTCATTTCCCCTGCCCTCAGCATTTCTTTTCACTATGGAAAATGCTTCCACAAAGGGCTCAATATTGTTATTTCTGACAGAACAATAATTTGAAACTATACATAAAAAGTGGATACTGTTCCCCTAATAATTCTGAATAGCAATTAAATAGAAAGGATACGAGATTAGACAGTGCAAACCCTGAAAACTTTGCTTGCATCTCAGATTAAAGATCTTGGCACGCTCTAAAAACCTTTATTTTAGCTTAACTTGCTGTTTTTATTGCCAGCATTCTCATACAAGAAAATTATTGTATTAAAGTGTAGTGGCAAAATGTATTTACAAGAAAGAAACCCACCAAATCTTCTCCTTTGAGACACATTTTAGAAAACAGCCTTTATCAATAAAATCTGTGAAGGTATTAGCTCAGGAATAGAGAGTTCTGTAGAAAAGATTTTTTATTAAAGTCCATGAATGTGCGAATCGCATTACTTATCAATATAAGTAGTCTTAACTAACTGAGTGCTATACTAGAGGTTTTAGTATCTGACTGCATTTAGAAGCTGAAAGGGCATCTGCCGGTAGGTGATAGCAAACATAATTCGCCTGCAGCAGAATTAGCAGCTGCGCTGCTAAAAGCAGGTGAGGACCAGTTTCAATTTCAGTGCTCAGCCAGTAAATGTTTGACTTGTTACCCAATTATTTAAGAGTGCATTCTGATGGGGCAAAACTATGTTTTTTTGGAAACAATGTTAAACTTTTTCATCTCTCTACCCATCTTGGCAGACTTAACCAGCCCTATGCCTTCAGTATATGAAAATAGTCTACTGGGTAATGGGATATCCCAGCACAGCTATTGTCATACATAGTTTTTTTGTCTATTCATGGTGCTTTTGTACACTTCACTTGGGAAGTGGGTTAAAATCTAGAACTTATTCCATGGGAGGAAGCATGTAATGGGGTGGGAGTCGGTCTGAGTTCTAATTCTGGCTCTCCTAGACAGCTGGTTTGACCCTGAATAAATCATTTGGTCTTCACTTCTGCCCACACAACTGAGATTAAGGAAATTTATCTCGTGTTGGGAACTTTGTATTCGCACTTAAAGTGCAGGCTTTGTACTTAACCCAAATAGTAAATATAGTAATTTTCAAACAGCTGATGAAGTGAGGAAAATGAATGAGGTCTATGATAATGTATGCAGCTTTTATGTAACTACTTAGACTTTTTTTCAGCAGAAAAAAATAAACTAAATGTAGTACTTTGCATGGCACCCATAACAAACAGGTTTGTTAGCCATGAGGTTTCTGTGATAACACAACGCCTCAAGCCTATCCATCACACGTTAACATATTTCATTTTATATGATGCTTTAATTTTTCATATTAAAACAGTTGGCTTTCTTTGGTTTACAGTTCTTCTAAACCTCTGATATTTCTGTAAAGATCAATAATTATGTGTGGAAGGGAACAGGAGCTGGGGGTAAAAATGGAGCCAGTGCTTGGGATGTACAGTAGATGTACTGACAACCACTGATTCTTGCATGTGGTTCATCTACCCATACTCATTTTCCTTCTGAATCATCCCAAACTTCATGGTCCTTTCTACCTTTTCTTATTGACCAGTTCTATATCACACCCTGAGGGCAAGATTTTCAGCTTGTACTTAATCATGCCTTGGTTTTTCGCAACTGTAGTTTTTTGGGGACAAATGAGGATGCGTTTTATATGAATTAGAGAGCTAATTAGATGTCAAGATGATATGAGTGCCCGTACATAATTTTTGCCACGAACTTGCACCTACGAATATTGACTCTCGGGAACCACTAGAGTCAGAGGATACTGATCCCTGTCACAGGGTAAGGGTATTATTAACCTCTGTAATGGTGACCCTGGTAGACCATTCAGTAGACCTGTAATGCTTGAGGTAGACCATTCAGTTCATGATGCATCGCTCTTCTGTGTAGTTATGACTCCCAAGTATTTCCAGCAGATAAAATGGAAGCTGGGTTTTCAAAATCCAACCCTTTAACTCAAACATAAAGAATCTGTACGGGCCCAAAGAAATACTGTTTGAATGAAATTATTCTGAGGATTAAAGTGTGGCTAGTTTTAAATATGTACTAATCTTCATTGCCAGTTCTGTTACCTGCAATACACAAGAATAAAATAACTCTTTAGATTAGATTTCTGCCTAGGAATTCCACCCCATACACATTGGGATATCACACTGGATATGTGTATAAAATTAAGGTTGTGCAGAGCTAGGCAGACGGTTCATACTTAATTATTATAAATGCTACAAAGCTTTAAATGTATTAGTAAAACCTCATTTGAATATAAAATACAGCACCGTATGTTCACTTGGGCCCAGATCCACAATGGTTCTAGGCGCCTAACAGTGGGCGGTAGGTTTCTGTGTTTGCTCTAGCTAATTTCAGGGAGGGAAGCTGTGCTCTCTGCTCCCTCCCTGTTGATTTTTTTTTTCCCAAAAGCCAACTGTAGGGACTCCAGCATGGCTAGAGCACGGCCCCATGCACTTCTCCTTTTCATCTGCAACAATCCAATCATGTTCTTCCCTTTGTCAGTCATTGATGCACTTTTACTATTGAGAGAGGCTATATCTGGATGTGTGTCCTTCCCCATCGCTCTCTCGCTCTCTCTCTCATAAACAATGGGGTTATCTGTAAAATTTGCTCCAGGTTCACATTTCTAATATGTCCAGTTCAACGGCATGTGCATCCTTAGTTTTGGGTTGACCGACTCTTTAGTATAAATAGTCACTCTAAGCACTAGAATGTGTATGGTTTTAATGTTGTTGGTCTTTAACCTTATATAAAGATATGCAAGACCCAACTACCTGTGTACACTGCTGCTCAAGCAGGGTTCTGAATGGCTTCTGCAACAGGGATTATTTCAATGAAGTTATTCATAATTTAATGCACAGTATTTAGTACTGGTTTATTAATTTAACTGTTCCAACGCCAGCAGGGGGTAACATATTTTCAGAAGTCACTTAAGTGCATGGGCACGTTGGACAATTTTTACCATGATGCACACATCTCAGCCAAACCCCTTCTAGTGATTCACTACAGAGCAAGTTTAACTTTAGCTACATGCTCAGATTTAACAAGTGCTGTGCACAGTAATGAGTTAGATACTAGTAGTATGGTGATTATAGGCAAATGAAGCTGTCAAAAGGCAATCAATCAACCGACTGCCGGGGACATCAGACCCTGCGTGGGAGAGAGAGGCTTGTCTATGTGATACAGGTTATTCCATGCTTTTTTGGAAAGTATCATTGGTTCTTTAATTTCCAGAGCCCTCTCAAATCAATGGAGTAACACCAGCATTTATTTCAGCCCATGCGCCATTTCTGATTTTGCAAAACTACTTTGCTCTGTTCCATGTCAGGAAAAGGAGTGCCTCATAATCCAGTGCCTGCATCTGCACCCATAGCTGGGATCTCGCTGGAAATAATGGGGTTGAGTCACCGCAGTTACTCCAGATTTATGTTGCTATAATACCATTGACGTTAGTGGTGTTACAGTGGCAAACAACTGGAATAATGGAGCGGGAACTCAAGCCTGATATGTATGAATTACAGTAAAAACTAGTGAAGAGGAGGAGTACTTAGGGAGGCTATGCAAATAGTAGTGGGATATGTCCAATATAAACTAAATATTTATGCCATTACAATGTCTCCTGCTTTGTGGAAATGTATGTATTCAATCACAGAAACAAAGTACAGAAAACTTTTTGTTGTTGCTTTTTGGCACTAGGTGGGGGAGAGTGCACTATATTCATACACATACAAACATGAGCCAAATTATGTAGGTTAAGCCATGTCTCATAGCAATAAAGTCTGGCAACTAAATAGCATATGATTCTTTGACTGGCCACAGTCACAAAGGATTTATCCATATGTTCTACCCAAAGTAAACAGTGCTCCAGAGTGCAAAACAGCTGAGGTCCATCTCCACTGACTGCCTCTATTCCCACATTGCATAAGGTTTATTGAAGGAATTTCAGCCCCATACACTGATGCCAACTCCATGCTTTTAATATTAGGGGCAATTTTTATTATTTAAGAGCTAAATCTTGCCCACTCCTTAATGGCTACAGTGGGCTTATCTGTAATGGACCAAGAGGGGGTTCCATTACACAGTGGATGATTTGGGAAGCTTAGTCACTTACCCTTGTGTGCCACAGACCACGGGTCATGGGATTTTTTTCCCTGTGAATTGGGGTGTTTGGGGGTGGGGCAGTGGCAGCACAGCAGCTGAGAGCAGCGGTGAAGCTGGTGGCTCTGCAATAATGTGGCTCTATTGGCCACTTCCCCCACTCCCTCCATAGAAGAGGTGGGCATCAGCCATATGGTCTGTGGCAATCCCAAGGCTGCAGTAGCACTAATGCCATTCCATGACCTGTGGAGCCACAACTGTAGCCCCTGGCCTTGAAGAATTCCCCATTCACAGTTCTTCTATTATGAGTCCCCAGTTACTAGCTGAGTGCTGAGCTAGGCATAAGTTCTGAACTCAGTATCTGGGCCACAAAGAGCGTTTAGGCACTGGGCAGATGCATGGGGACAATAAGGAGGCATCCTCTTTCTGAGGCTTCAGAGTGCTCATATACACCACTACCTCTTAGGGCAAGATGGGGGCTCAGGTAGACCAAAGCTCTGTGGCAGCGGCTTTCACCCAGCTCCACCCCGACTCAGCAGACCCATCCCAGGTATTTACATTGTTTGCTGCAGGGGAGGACTATTTTCTTTCATCCCAGTCCTGTCCTGCCTCGCAATACACAGTCCCACATTGTTTATTGAATTTTTATCCTGCGCCGCCTTTTATGGTAGTGGGTTCTGCAGGACCTGCGGGATCCTAGTCCCACTCCAGGGCTCTAAAATTGTCCCTGGATGTGCTGCCCTCAGCAGATGTCTCCCCACCACAACCTACCCACTCCCTGAACCCTGGTGCAGTGGGATGGGAACTCCCTCAACCCTCCCAACTCACTCATGCAGAGGGATTGGAGTCCTCAAGCATTCCCTACAAGGGGATGAGCAGCCCCCTGAATCTCCCCTTTGCCACCAAAGCGATTAGAAACCTCTAAACCTCCATGCAAATAGCTGGAGAGACCCTGCATTGTCATGCAGAGGGAACAGAAACCCCGCCACACCCAGACACAGGCAAAGAGTGCCCCCATTGCTACCCTCACTTCTGTGCTGCTGCTGACAGCGGCGCTGCCTTCAGAGTAGAGCCCTGCAGCAGAGGTTTCATTCATTTTAATTAATTACAATAAAATGATATTGAAAACTTCCAATTTAATGTTTACAACAAACAGAAATTTGTTTGAGGGATTTTTTTTATCCAAAGCAAAAGTATATATAATAAAATAGTTCATTATAATACATAAATAATAATAATAGTAGCCTGGACACTATGCTCCAGGGCTTGTGCGTTGTGTTTCATTGTGTTATCCCTTACAGACCTTTTTTTCTGTTTTATAGGTATATTATGATCTCAGATGGGGGTAAGCGGTAGACTACATTATTTGGAAAGGGGTATGCAGCCAAAAAGTTTGAAAACTACTGCCCTAACTAAGGAGACCTCTCTACTTGCATCTATGCATGTTAACTGTTTTTCCTCTTTGACCACTAGATAGCACTAGAGAATCAAGGTAATTTGTGAGTAATGTAGGAGCTGTACGTTTATTTTAAGGGGCGGGGGGGGGGGGAACAAACAAAAAAACCAACCACCAGATCTGCCTTGCTTAGTGCTTTAACTCTGACCAGTGGCCTAATGGAAACTATTCCGTCAGTGTGAGTTTATTTCAGCTGATCCTAGGTTCAAAACTTCCATATAACTGCATCCCCAATTAAACAAAATGAAATTAGACAAACAAAGATAACTACATCCTCCAGTCCTCTTCTCAATACTATAAGGCCTGCTCCAAAGCCCACTGAAATCAATGGCCTTCAAAAGTGAATGCTTTGGAGGGTTAAACAATAATGATGACAACAACAAACAATCCCACAACCAAAACCATATGGTTGTCCTTTGTTCTTGAAATGAGTTCTAGCAAGAACTAAACAAAAAAATGTCAATTATGTGTGTCAATTTCTGAAGCTTCACTCCAGCCCTTATAAAATTCTCTGAACCATTTTTGCTGAAAAGCTAAATTCAACCATGGTGATACAGATGAGGTTACATAATACTATCACTGACTTTACTATTGAAAAACCAGGAAGCACTGCTAGTGACTGATGGTTTTAATCTAATGCTTTTAAAAGGGAAAGCAATAATGATACATTTAGTCAATAAAAGACCATCTAAATCAATCCAATCAACTCCAGAGACATGCATCAGAAAAAACAGAAGTTCACAGATGTTTGGATCATCTATTTGTACTGTATATGTATGTATGCCTGCCTGCATGCATACAGCTCATCTTTTTCAATTGGCTCACATCCTCACACAGCGAAATCTAGTGTTTTATCTGTGCATTCTAGATGCAGATTTTTTGGCAGGCTGCAGGAATATACATACGCTGGAGAGTAGTACTTTGCCCACATAGTGATAAGAAATTTGCACCAAACTCTGTTAGTCCCTGAAAAATACGTGCCTGGAAGGGGCGGCTCTATGTTTTTTGCTGCCCCAAGCGCGGCTTTCAGTGGCGTGCCTGTGGGTGGTCCGCTGGTCATGCAGATTCGGCAGCATGCCTGCAGGAGGTCCACCGGTGCAGCGCCTTCAGTGTCCCCGCCACCGAATTGCCGCCGAAGCCGCAGGACCGGCGGACATCCCGCTGGCATGCCGCCAAACGCAGCTGGACTGCCGCCCTCACAGCAACCGGCAGGCCGCCCCCCCCTCCCCCGGGGCTTGCTGCCCCAGGCACGCTCTTGCTGCGCTGGTGCCTGGAGCCGCCCCGGTGCCTGGGTACATTTTCAAAGCATTGTACTGTAGGTACTCACAAATCCTGAAATTATTCATTAACAGGATTTGTACACAATTCCCACATGATACTTTGAAAATTTACCTCTACAGTTATGAAATGTTCCAGTTTAGAAGTGATTGATGGGAGCGTGGATGCAGTTAAACCTCCCATATGCTTATCTCCAAGGCCAGACTTGTAATCAAGATGGTCATCAATCTCTAGTGTTTTGCTGATAAAATTAGATTAAACAGATTAACACCCAAGCATATGCAATTATTCCAGAGGCTAATTTGCTGTAGGCATGCTTCATTTCCTTGACATTGGACTTCAACAACAGTACCTTGGCTGTTGCTGATGAAGATTTTCAGAGACTTATGAGTCAATGCTGTTTAAACATGAAGAATTTCAGCCACTGAGCTGTTTTTTCCAGAAATAACAACCTGTTATCAGCTGATGCAGGGGGAAGTCTTGAGGTTTGCTTGCAAACACAACCCATCCAGAGTATCACTGCTTGACAGTTTTCTGGAGAAATTCAACTTTTTCTTTCAGTGACTGAAGGAAGAGTGTGTTTAAACATGATAAGGGATTAAGCAGTACTAAGGATTGATCATCTATTTCTTCACAGTTAAAGTTGAATGAATGCACCCCCTTGCCAATGCCCTCCATTCTGGCTTGAAGGGGCAAACTTTCTTTGGTGATAAGAGTCAATTAAGTCTATGCTAACTTGGAGCGGAGCAAGGTCTGCCAATCATGCTTGTAGCCAGTGGCAGGCATTCTTGTTTAGTGGACAGCTAGTCACAGCAGGCAGACTAGCAAAACAGTTAAATGCAGACTAGAAGATGGGCTAAAAATTAGCATGCTCCTCAAATGCTTCACAGTAACCTCCCTCCCTCCCCCCCTTGTGGACTTATTCATTTATTGCACATATAAAACTATACTAATCATGTCCTGGCCATACAGTTATACTGCACTCTGAAATGCAGCTAGTTTTACAGAGAGGTTGTGCTGTGATTCATTTCCCTCCAGATGCCAATGGCGGGGAAGCTGTTTGGTAGCTAAGAGCATTGAAAACAAGTTCCAGCAAAACTGATCTTTATCAGATCCTGTTGAAAAGGCTGCATTTATTAATTGAGTGGTGAAACGGGCTGAGAACAATCCTTTATGTAACCCAAATTAAAATGTAACCAACGGAAAGTGGCACAGACTGACATTGTTTTTACATGCATTTTAACTCATAATAGGGTAGGGAAAAGGTCCGAGCTATTTTTTAAAAACATAGTTATAATAAAATGATATGAGCCTGACTTTTCTGCAGCTTCTCTGCTGGACTGTGTTTGGGAGGCAATCACTTATGAGAGATGCATTATGTAATTCAGTAACTTCATATGCAGGACAGCTCTTGATTATGGGACCTGCTGCCACCAACTAATAGTCTAGTCTCCAGTGTGCTGAAATACTATGTTCCAATTTTGGTTATTGGGTTCAGTGTGACGGTGCTTGGGGATGTTGGTGGCCTCTGATATACAGGGTGATGATCTGATGGTCATTTCTGGCCTTAAATTCTCTGACTTTAACAGGAATGTTTCTTCCTCTGTGTTTGTTTCTGTTTGTTTTGTTTTGTTTTTGTGATGCTCTCTCTCCAAAAGTGAAGGCCATTATTAAACTGGCGTTAAGGAGAATTGCTGCTAACAATATAAAGTGCTTTGATATGGAGATAAGGGGTTCTAATTTTGTCCAACAGAGCGCAGTAATGTGCATAGCCAGTTCATCACCATAGCCAATAAGATATAGCTAATGGGCTTCTACATTTAAAGTCTGTTTTGTTTTTTAAAACAAAATGTCTTATTGGATCCCAGTCTGTACAAAGAAATTGTAGTAGCATTACAAATAATATTAGTAGGAATAGCAAAAAAAAAAAAAGCTATTAAGATTCTCCTCTTAGACTGGTGTAAATCAGGTGTGTTTCTATTAAAATCAGTGGAGGGAACGCAGTTTAAATTAGATGAAAATCTAGTCCTTGAACATTTTTTCAGTTTTATTTTATTTCTTAGCTACTGTGAAATCCAAACTAAGGACCAATCCAAATAAGTAACCTCAAAATTTAAATAGCCACTTAAAAATTTCTCCAAGGCTTCCATTCCATTTATGTTTGACCTTTCTTTAAAAGGACACCAATACTTAAAAGCCTTTATTTAAAATACAGAAAAACTGTTCTTAAGGTCTAAGAGTACATAAATTCCTATCGTATGCCAAACTCTGATGTCATTTACGCTGGTGTAACTACAGATTAACTATTGAAGACAATGGAGTTACTCCAGATTTATACGTTTGTAACTGAGACCACAATTCAGCATACTGCATCTGGCCTTCCCCTCTGAGTACAGACACCTTTCCACTGGCATCAGTCCAGCTTTCTCTGAGGCTTCACCTACATACAAGATTGCTTTTAAAAACTCACCATGTGGAAAACTTTGCTCACTTCACTTTTCAACACAAGAATGAACTAGAAATCAGAATTCTGGGAACACTACTGACTAAATCCTTGGCCTTGACAACGTTTACAAGAGGCCACAGCTGGTTGAGGTTTTACGGTCAGTCAGGGGTGCAGAAATCATGAGCATCGGAATACAAGGTGATTTGGGGCCTGATAGCCCCACTTGGTTCCCTTGAGAAGCAGAGAAAAAAAAAATTAGCAGTAAAAATCAGACGAAAATTAACCTGACAAACTTGTTTCCTTTGTCTTCAAGTCTCTTTAGTAAGTCAGGTCCCTTCCTCAAAACGTGAACAAGGCCCCAGCTGCCCAAGAGAGTGAGTCTATTACTTTTTTATGTGCTAGGCTTTTCCATTACATTCAATGAAGCATCCTAGCTATGAGTGAAGCCACACTGAAAATTGGGGGTGGGCCCATGAAGAAAAGAAAGATGGGAAATAGTGACACTCTCTCTTTATGTTGTAAAGGCAGGGCCATGACGCATTGCGTGGGACAGGCTTGTTCACTAGCTCAAGACTACAAGAATACCAACTACAAAACAAGGACTTCAGGATTTGGCCCACTGTATGTGTCCAGGGACAATGGTGGTAAGCACTCTTTATACATTTAAAAATGAATGAATGGTCATTAAACATAATCCCCAGTCCAGTGTAGGTGAGGTCTTAAAGTTCTTTGTGCCTAAATTGTGAGTTCTGATTCAGTTGTATCAACTCTTAAGTATCATAAAGATAGGACATTATTTATTGATAAATGGAGTCTGGAATTAATGTAATCCATAGACAAACTGCTAATGGACCAAAACTAGATGGAAAGATGACTTGAGCATACACAAATACACAAAACTGTGCATCAATGATGGATAGATTGTATAATGGAAAGAGCAAAGCATTAATCAACTGAAAAGATTATGGGCAAAATTCTGCGCTATCTTGCATGTGTGGGTTGGGGACAGGCTGGTGGGAGGCTTTATACACCCACCCATCCCATTCCCAGGGCTCACAACCCTAGTGCGTCAGCTGACTTGGTGACCTGGGGTTGGCACCCCACCCCAGCTCTCCTCCCCTCCCCTCCCTGCACAGGTGCTGCGGGTGACAGCAGGTACTCTGGAGAACTTCTTCACTTCAGAGTATCAGTGAGGAGCTCTGCAGAGCACATTTCCCAGTGGCATCCTGAGCTATCCTGTCCTGCTCAGGCAAAAAGAAAAAACCCTCCTAAATCCACTAGAGCTCCACTCCTTTCCCCAGCATCTTTCACTCAGAAAAATCAGAATTTTGCATTTGGATTCCTAAACCAAGCTAAAATTCAACTCAGGCCAAACTGATTAGCACAAGTTAAAGCACAGAGGGGGGTTAGCTAGACTTCCTTTATGGTCTCTATTACACTGCATATGCCCTTTGCAGAGTGCAGTCCCCCATGCAGTGCAGTGCAGATTCCAGGCATGTTGTGACACTCAGACAGGAGGCCAAGCTAATTGTGGCTAGGCAGCAAATATTCTGTAGGGTTGCACATATTTAAAGACAAGCACATTTCTAAAGTGGAGTGTCTCATATGGAATACTCACATTTCATTGACAATTTTCTAGATTTCCAATATTTTTGTGTAATCTGGGAAGGTATATCTGAGTTTCAACTTCAAAATGTTCATTTCCCCTCAGCCTGTATAATTATTGTCCCTCCCCCTCCACATCTTTCAAAATACCATAATTGGGAGTTTGACAGATAATCCATATAACTAGAATTAAAGCAAATATAATATGCAGCTGCCTTTGCATTAAGTGATTAAATGAACTAGCACAGTTTTGAAGTAGATCTGTAGAGCATAAATTTACCTCGTGGCAAAACTCACTATGTAACACACCCTGCACCATCTGCTCACTGAAAGCTTCCAGTGCTCACATTATAAATATCCCCTGGAACTACTGTTACGGACAATAAACCAGCAATCAGTGATAGTTCAAGTGCTGTAATAAATGCTCAAGTTTGCTGGATCACATTCTTGGCTCTTTCTAGGGATGGCCACATCAATTGTCTATGTTACATCCAAATGTACATATTTTAAGCCAAAGTGTGGTTGTGATGTAAATCCTGTCAAACACCCTGAAGCATCCAGGCTACAGACATAGCACATTAGAAAAAGGCTAGTGGAGAGATCTGTCAGGTTTATTATGACATAAAGGAGCATGCCACATTCAGAAACTAGGAAAATTTTTTTTGACATGATTCTTATTTAATCAGAACAAACAAGAAGCAACCTTAATCCAGCCCCTTGTGTGGATAAATTAGGAAGCCATCTTTAATTACATGATCACATATTATTTCCCCATCAACTCCTAGTCCCAGTCTTCTTGCCCAGCCTGTCCTAGTCTCCACCACCCACCTCAATCCACACCCACCTCAATCCACTTACCATGAAGATTCTTTTCCCAGTCTATTCCCTCCACTGCCCTTGCCCCCACCTTCTGGCTCTTGTACTTCTGCATTTGAGACAGGTGACTTCCTACTTGGGATGCCTGGGTTCCAGCAGAGGGATCATTAAGAGCATTGAAAAGAGCCTCCCTGCTTTTGGTGTCTGTGCCTGGCCCCACAGTGGCCCCCAGCAGCAGGAAGCAGCAATTGCAAAGAAAGTCCTGCTCAACCCTCTCTTGCCAGATTGAAGCATGCCAGTACAGATGCAATCTCTGGAGAATTTAGCTGCCAAACTCTAACAAGTCTCTTCTGAGCATGTATTAATTGAGATTTTTGAAGGTCTTATAATTTGGCCAGAGGTAGGAATAGGAACTGCAAAAGATATATTAGTTACTGGTATCAGAGATATCTCTGAAACCCACTAACTGCCCCTCCCCAAATTTCAAGTCTTTTCTCCAAAGTATGGTGGCACTAGATCATTTAAGCATATGCTTAAGCATGTGCATAACTTTAAGCACTGGGAATTAAGCATGTACTTAACAGCTGATCTGAACATGGAACCTTTCCTGAATCAGGGGCCTTTAACAAAAGGAGCCTCCTTCCCTTTGATATTGACATATAAAGCTCCATATGGTCTGGGTCCTGGCTACCTAAGAGACTGAGTCTGTCCCCATGCCTTGCTCTGGCCGTTGTAAAAGCACCTTGGGAAAACTCAGAGAGTCCCTTGATTTATTTATTGTGATATATCATAAATATGAACTAAAAAGTGACTCTCCTGGCTTTTTGACAAAAATAAATGACAATCAAATAAAGAGAATTAGTAGCAGTTCCTGCCCCCTCCCCCTCACCAAGATCAGGGGAAACAATTTTAAACAGAATAATTAAGTTGAAACAACACTCCCTTCTTCCACAAATCTTAGCTCTGACAGTACCTTGACAGTCAACACATTCAGGTTATTTTGAACCAAGATGGGCGAAAAGGATCTAAAAATGAGGTCAGTTTATGGCTAACACCTTTTATTCCATACAACCTGCCTCAGAAAAACCCTCCATATATTTTGGCCCAATCTCAAACCAAGATCTATTGACACAGTGCAGACAAGAGGCTTTGAGCACCATCATTGCCAGGAGGCACTGGACATGGATTGGCCATGTGCTTTGGATGGAAACTGATTCCATCACCAGAGTAAGAATAAGATGGACACCTTGGCAAGTGAAAATGAGGCCGCCCGAAAACAACCTGGTGAAGAGCTGTGGAAGCTGAGCTGAAAAACCTGGGGCACAGCTGAGGAACCATTGAAAAACTTACCAGAAACAGACAGGAGGAGAGGAAGTTTGTTGCTGCCTTAAACGCCAGAGGCATAATGGGAACATGATGATGATGACCCCGTTGGGAGCTCATTCTCCTTTATACCAGGAGATGCCAGTTGCAGGGCATCAGCAAGTTCTAGCTGTAGTAAAATGACCTGGGGACAGAGATGTGATTTCTCAGGCAGGCAGAACCCAATATTTAGTTAGGGCTTTATAGGTCAAAATCAACACCTTAAACTCTATGCAGAAATCTATAGGCTGTTAGTTCCAGAGCACTGGGGAGGCAATATAATTAAAACAGCGAGGAAAGAAGATAATCTTAGTAGCTGCACTTTGTACATAATGGACAGAGCTGGACACATTTGAGTGCAATGGTACGGAGAGGTTGCTTGTGATGGTAGGGGACAAGACTCAACAGCTCTGGGGCTCACTTCCGATTTATGTCTTATGTTTCTAAAGCTCATGTTTCAGGGTTTCATCTGACCACAGGCAAGAGTTAGGAAGGGATATCTTTCCCCCACCAACCCAGTGTATTCTGGGAGGGATTTTTTAAAAATCTCCTTCCCCTGAAGCATCAGGGATGGCCACAGCTAGAGATGGGACATTGGGCAAGTGTTCTGAGGAGTTTCTCGCTGAGGTACTTGGCTGGCTCATTCTCGTTCATGTACTTAGGGTCTAACTGATGGCCTGGTTGGGTTTGGGAAGGAATTTCCCCCCGAGGTCAAACTGGCAGTGAGTGACCTTCAAGGGTTTTCGACTTTCTATGCAGCATGCAGGTGCAGGTCATTTGACAGGATTATCTGGTTATATCTCACTTAATCATTTCTTTGCCACTGTGGGGGCTTGAGGCACTGGTGCACCCAAGTCCTTCCTATTCTCTGCCTAACAGAATAGTTTAGTCTCCCGTGGGCTGTAATAGTATGGTCTCATTCTGAGTGTTGGATTAAAAAAAAAAATAGAGCTGGAAGGGACCCTGAAAGGTCATCAAGTCCAACCCCCTGCCTTCACTAGCAGGACCAAGTACTGATTTTGCCCCAGATCCCTAAGTGGCCCCCTCAATGACTGAACTCACAACCCTGGGTTTAGCAGGCCAATGCTCAAACCACTGAATGTGTGGGTGTTGTTGGTGCCTGTGATATGTAGGAGGTCAGACTAGATGACCTTGTGGTCCCTTCTGGCCTTAAACACTATGATGGCGGGGAGGCTGCATTGGAGAATGTTAGAGTGATAAAAAGGAGATGAGACCTGAATAAGAGTTTTTACTTTCTAGACAGAAAGAAAAGGATGGTGCTTGGAAATGTTACAGGGAATGTTGTGGTTATAAACCAGTGAACCAGGAAGTACCAAGGGAATTTATTAGGATTTAAAAAAAAAAATAGTTAAAATGTATTGTTTTCTGTGCTAAACATTCCCCAGAGTCAATAGTGGGAAGATCTAGCATAGAAACTGTCCTTAAACCAATGTTCCTGAGTTACAAAATGCTATTTACAAGGTAGTGGCTATTTCAAGTAGTACGCTTCAGCCAAATCTTATCAGGGCATTTTGTTTCACTTCCTACCCCAACAATAACTTTTACACTGTGACTCAGGTCGGGTTTAACCAGATCAGAATTACAGATATGCAAGTGCAACAGCATCCATGGTAGCTGATCATCTAGGGTGCACACATCTCCTATCCACTAATCACATGATGTGAAATCCTAATCACATCATGCTAGCATCTTCAGATATTCAGTACATGGAGTTTTTAATGTTTCTCAGCTTGGATATTAATTTCAGCTATCAGGCAACCAGGCACAGGGCCCGATTCTGCTCTGCTACACTAATGTAAATCTTGGCCTTTGTCCCTGCAGCACATATCTTCTCAGATGCATTTGAAAAATCTATACAAAGCTGCCTCTCCATAAGCCTTAAGATAGAGACACTGTAACCATATATAACATTCATCTAATAGTGTTTTTAGCCTCTTTATGTGATATCATACCTAAAAAATTGCATTCAATTCTGGAACCTCACTACAAGAAAAATGTCAACAAACTGGAGGAAATTCAGAGCGCAATAAAAAAAATGATTGAGGGATAGAAAAAGTTAGGAGTAAAGACTAAAGAACCAATATAATTGAACTTATCTAAGTGAGGGCCAATGGGAAATAAGGATGGTTTGGAAGCATTTGAAAGATGAAAACACCCAAAAGGGAGAAAGGAGTGGGATGGGAATGTCTATCTAAGAGTTATAGGATGAAATTCAGAAGAGGATTATTTAAATTGAATATCTAGGAAATATTTCCTAAAAGAGAGACGTATTAGAGGCTGGAATAATCTCAAAAGGCAAGTGGTAGAAATTATTTTAAAACTAGACCTGATAAAGCAGTGGGGTGCAGGGGGCTCTTGGGAAAAATCTTGCATTGGCAAAGGAAAAACTAGACCTAATAGATCTTTTCCACCTCTAATTTCTATCAGCATAACACCTACATTATGTGGAAAAAACAACATTGATTTTAGCAATGGATGGGTTTTTTAAAAACAAGCTGTAATTTGTATCTCAGGGGGTTTTATGTACCATTAGACAGCCACTGTCAAAGAGCAGATCAAAGTGGGATTTATCTCCCAGGCTCTGCTCTCTGGTTTGGTTTGGCTATTACTGACATTGGAGCCATACTGCAGTGCAAGAGGGCCAGTTCACACATGCTAATCCTTACCTTGCTAGTCCTCCCGTAGCCTGGCCACCTTCCATTTCAGATAAACATACCCACCTGCATGCTTGGTGGATTCCAATCTTTCTGCTTGTATGAGAATTGTTTTGCTTCAAAGCTTGTGCTAGTCGTTGTCTTTCACCTACATGCTGCACAATGCCCTCATTGGGGTCCCCAGGCAGCACAAAATTTGAACTCAACGGGTGTGTCTACACTGCAGCCAGGAGCATACCTCACAGCTCAGGTAGAGCTCTACTAAAGCTAGCACGCTAAAAATAGCTGTGAGGATGCTGCGGCATGGGTGGGGGCTCAGGCTAGCCGCCCGAGCTTGGACTGAGGGAATCGGGCAGGCTTGTACTGGGGCAGCTAGCTTGTACCACTGCCTGTGTTACAATGCCTACACTGCTATTTTTAGTACACTAGCTCAAGTGTCTGTCTGCCTGGGCTAGGAAGCACTCTCCCGTGGATGGAACAGGACAGTCACGTGCTAGCTCTGTTCAAGCTACCGCACTCAAAAAAGCGGTGTGACTACAAGCTGGCCTGAAACCCTGGGCCCAAGCTAGAGAGACTTGAGTACAGAAGAAAGAATGGGGTGAAATCCTGACCCCATTGAACTCAAGGTCTCCCAAAATGTTTGCAACATTGTTAACAGTTGGAGAGTGACAGAATGATGAACAGGAGACGGGAGTGAGAAAGAAAGAAAGAATGAAAGAAAGAAAGAAGTACCGGCAAGGGAGCAAAAGCCCCATATATCTTCAGATGAGATTTGCAAAGGAAGAGAGACAGAGACAGGAAGGCAGAAGAAAGGAAAAGGTTCTCATGTCCTAAGTGATGATACGGCTTTATGAGACAAGCAGGCAGCACCAGACAAATTCCAGGACTAGAAATGTGAGTCTAGAGAAAGTCACGGTAAATGAAGGAGGTTAGGTTAAATCCATGAAGGTTTTAAAAATGAGGATTCATTTTTAAAGTAGCATAGTGGCTTAGGACATTTTTGTCCAGTGCAGTAAAGATTCACAAGATTTTCCCAACCACTTATTTATTTCAGACAGGACAAATGTCCTTCCCCGTTCTAAAAAATCTTGTTATATAAATTCACAGATTTCCGACCTCATTTGTTCTGTGTTGCACAAGTTCTCCTGTATAATGGATAACTTCACTGCCTTGACAAAAACTATTTGAGCTGTTATCTAATGCTTTACTAATGCAACATACTTTTGGAAAAGATGTGTCATAGAAGGATCTCTGACTTTCAGAAGAGAGAGCACCTTTGTCCTGATCAGGTGTCTACCAACAGCCACTCTCTCTCAAATGCCAGTCTTAGTGCTTTTGAAACTGCCAGCCAGGCCACAAAATAGAGAAGTATTTCATATCTGTCCCGTTGCCTTGCTATGAACTACAGGAAAACTAGTTGTTGCTTTGCTAGGATAGATGTATTTTGTGCAGGCAACTAACTATACGCTGCTTAATAAGGCTGGTCTACATTCTGTAGCTAATGCAGATTGAAGCCACTCAGTTATTGCCTAGAGTAGGCAGAGAGAGTCCTGCCCACACGCTGCTGCAATGAATGACTTCTCTAGCTGACTGTGTGGACAAAGACTACATTTAGGATTCAGGTTTAGAAGTAAAGGCTCTTGTGGCTGTACAGCACTGAAATATTTATCCCTCACCATGCTGCCATGCCAATGCACTTTAACTCTAACCTGGATGGTGAGAAGGGGTATTGGCATCCCCGAGTATTCCAAAATCATTAGACAAGCCTAAACCAAACCAAACTAAACCCATGAGATGTTTTTAATAATATATTTTCAGTTAATTGTATTTGTCTCATTTCTTAGCCTGGAGTATGCACATCATGTGTTCAAGCTTTTCACTGCAATCAAGAGGGCATTTACTCTTTTTAAAACGAAAGTTGAGATTCTCTCATAAAGACATGACACCAGGAGTTGGGGCTTTATGCAAAACACTGAGACCTGTGATAAAAATCATGTGAGTTGGCACTGCTGAGAAGGTACTGGTAATTAATTTTCTGTGTTCATTTCTGTGTTCTTTGGATTCTTTGCTGCGACTCTCAGGAAGAAATCTGAAAGTAGTTTGAAAAGAAGACTGTCCGAATTTCCCATCAGTAGCTGGCAGCTGACATTTGTACATTTCAGCAGAAATCCTCCTAAAAGTAGCTTCAGAAGTTTCATCATTTTTTCCAAAATACATTTCGGAGAACAGCTTTGGCAGATAGTGGCAAACTATTTACTCTCATAGTCACTTTGTACACATGGAGCCAAATTCAACTCAGATGCAATTCCACAATGAAGCCATCGTATTTGGCTCACATCTACATTGGTGTAAAAACATTGTCAGATACCTATATCTGAAGACATGCGGCTAATAGATTAAACTTTAAGAAATCTTCAAGCTTCATCATACTAACATTGCATAGAAGAAATGGACCAAGCAGTACCAACTCTTAGCCCTGCACAATACTCAGGGGACCAGGTCCTATGCACCCACACCTGGCACCACCTGGGGGTTGGTTCATTCACAGCCTTTCTCACTTACTTTATTTGAATGTGTTGGCTTTTCCATATCAGAGCACCTCACATACTTTAATTACTTTAGCCTCACACTACCACTGTGAGGTAGGGAAGTGGTATTATCCCCGTTTTACAGGTGAGGAACTGAAACACAGAGAAACTAAGTGACTGGCTGAGCTTACTGGTGGTGCCTCCTACTGGTAAGGTCTCCCCTCACCAACAGTCACCCCAGTGCGCTGGTGGTCCACTTTTCAGTAGGTAGCAACCCAGCCCTCCAGCCGGGGTCATTAATTGAATTCTCCCTCTTCAGGTGTAACAGAGTGCAACCCAATACATATAGTCCAAGGTCCCCACAATAGAAAGAGTTTTCTGCCCAGTTCCAAGCCCCTAGAGATAGCAAACCCTTGACTCAGGGCTCACAACCTCTCTTCTCTCTCCTTAGCTCAAAGGAGATAGAGAAGGGGGTTTATGCCCCTCCGCAAAAAGGGTGGTTGATAAGGGAGTCCAAGTCCTCCCTCTCCACCGGGCTCTGACGCAGGGCCCTATGAAAGGCAGCAATGTCAGATACCCTGGAGATCTTTGAAGTTGCCTTCCTGGGCCACTTCCTACCACTCACTCACCCACAAGGCCTTAAAAGTACATCTACACTGCAAAATCAAACCGAAAAAAACAAAAACAGAAACCAAAAAAGGCATCAGTGAGTCTCAGAGCCCAGGCTAACTGAATCAGGCTCATGCTACAGAGCTAAAAGTAGCAGTGTAGACATTTCTGCTCAGGTTGGAGCTTAGGCTCTGAGACCCACCCCCACTAGCTGGGTTTCAGAGCCTGACTGGGAACATCGACACTACTATTTTTAGCCTTGTAGCGCAAGACCCATGATCCTGAGTCAATTGACCTAGGCTCTGAGACTCACTGCCGCTGGCGGTGGTGGTTTTTTATTTTGCAGTATAGACATAGCCAAAGTCCTTCACTTAAAGTCCAACAGAAAACACTTAAAACACATGCATAGACTTCAGTGGAACTACTCACTTGTCTAAAGGGAAGCAAGTGCTTAAATATTTTTTCTGTATTATACTAGAGTGTTCAGCACCTTGCAGAATTGAGCCCATAATGCTGGAAGAGCAGCTCGGTGTTGCTGTATGTACTGGGATGTGATGCGGATAGGATGTGTTCTAAATAAGAAGGGTGTTTAGTGGGTTTTAAAAAAACCTGGAAAGGAATAGTGGGCTAAAAGCAAAAAGCAACTGGTGACTGGACAAGGTCTGAGGGAAAACAGGTTAAGTAATAAAAACAGAGAAAACTGTAAATAAGATTAGGCAAAGTTCAAGGGTTAGGTGGGAGTATAATAGGGGTTAAGGAAAAACAGGACAATATTGTATCCCATGCTCACCCCTGCTCCATTTTCTGTATATTGCCTCGATAGATGTAAACTTTTCAGAACAGGGACCTCTCTAACTGTGTCAGGAATGCATCTAGTTTTGGCTGCCATATAAGCAACTATGTATTAGGATAGGATTTTTTTAGCTTAGACTTTTGCATTGTTAACAATAAATCATCACTAAGAGGAGCACAAAACACAATGTGCTGCTGGACCTATTCTTAAATATATGGTACACAAAGGACCCTTAATATTTCTCAGTCAACAGGACTGACCAATTATATATATCAATTTCTGTAGAGGTTCATGCAGCATTTCATTCTGAGGAAGTGAGGTTGGTGGAATATTGAGAATGGAAAGACATGCCAATAGAATTTATATGCTGGAGATAAAACTCTGTGAGTTGAGCTGTGCCTTCCATTTAAATTTAGTTATGTACAACATCTTCTCAACAGCTATTAATCAAACTGGCTGCATATTACATAGCAGCTTCCAATGCAGTCAAACTGTCTGCACGTAAACTACAGTACTATACAAAAAGCAGAGCAAAAAAGTCACTTTTCCTTTTGACTGGGGGCAGATGTCAAGAGTCTCTCTCTCTCTCAAGTCCAGTACACTGAAACGCTGTCCTCTTAGCACATCCTTGCTTTATCCCTACCTATTAAGTCTAAGTCTGCAAAATTACTGAGTATCCTCAACTTTCACTGACTTCAATGTGTGTTGCGGGTGTGCCGCGCCTGCAGGACTGTGTCCTAGATATGGCACATTCTGTCACCTCCAGACCCAGTACCTCTGAACTTCACATTTTGAAAACATGGATCAAGGACATGGGATCTTCTTATCTCCAAAAGTCTCAAACCAGTGATACTGTATACCCCTGTCTGACTCTCCATGAGTTTATATTGATTTTAATTAAGAAAAGCTTCCAGATTGCATGGCAAAAAACTTGATTAATGCAGAGTTCAGGTGGCCTGGTGATCGTTTGTGCCCTTCCAGAATGATGAGCTCAAAGTTCTGAAAACCAGGAAATACAGACTTAAGGTAAATGCTCATGAAACCTTAACTCTTCCCCACTGGAGCTGGCAATTGCCACTGGGAATTATCTCCATGCACTCCAGCTGCATTCACTATTAGGTGTAACTGTGTTGAATGGTGGAGGGATTAGTTGGAACACCTTGGAAGAGCCATGGCTGGGAGATGAGGAGATCTAGGGATGACTTTGAGGAGTGTCTTAGAGCTGTGATAGGGACATAAGATGACCTTGGCCTATGTCCCCCATATCTGTCCTCTTTCAAAGGAAAGAGGTTTGAAATGATCTAATTATAACTTAAGCTTTATACACAGTATTTCATCCATAGATTTTAATCAGTTTTAACCAGAGCTGGGATCAAGCACCCATGGGGAAAGCAGAAATTCAGCACTTCTGCAACACCCCACCCCCGACTCCCTATGGCAAGAGCCCCTCCCCCCCAAATGCACAGCGCCCTACACAACCCTGCAGGTTGAGAGGAGCAAGTGGTAGGTGGGGGGAGCCAGTGGGCTGGCGGGGTCTCGGGGTACAGTGCAAGTGGAGCAGGTCGGGGCCCCTTCTGAACATGGGCCCAGCTCCATGGCGCCACTGTAAACCCAGCACTGGGTCACAACACCACTCACTGAAATTTGGCCCACCTACTCTTCCAGCTGTACAGAGGAGTGGCTGGATCAAATTTCAGTGTCATTGTGACCACACAGCCAGAGATCCAAACCACTCCAGAAGGAGCCTCACAGATTTAGTACAGGACCACTCTTTAAAAGTGGCTGCACTGTGTCCTCCATGGCTCTTTGAACTTTGAGCAAAAATCTTTTCTGAGGTGGAGAGGCGGCCCCCGTCCCCTCCTAACTGGTGCCACTGAGAGGAACTGCAGTGCAGTGTGTGAGAAGCAGAGACAGAGTGACCACAACAGATCGCTTACAATCTCTGTTAGCATGGGTCCGAAGTATTCTGCACGCTCTCTTACCACTTGAGTAGTATAATTTAGGGCCTGATCCTGGGGTAAGTTCATTGACTGTCATGGAGTTACTCCCAGTTTACACCAGTGTTAATCGGTCCCTTAATCAACTCATCAGATTTATACCACCTTGAATCTCTGCCTCTGAATCAGAGCTTGAGCTCAGAAGATTGCTGAAATTCACAGGAAATTCACTTTCTGAAAAGCTTGGCATTCAGAAGGAAGTCATTATTAAAGCTTAGGGCAAGTCTACGCGACAAGATTAAGTCAACCTAAGTTACGTTACCATACAGCCATCACAATAATTAAATTGCCTTTGCATGTCCACACTACACGTGTCAGCGGTGCACGCCTTCACCAGGAGCGCTTGCACAGATTTAACTGTCAGTGTAGGGCATTTTGGGACAGCTTCTGAAAGGAAGCAACAGTCAATGTTAACAACACAGTGTCTACATTGACACTGCATTGACCCAAACTACATCAACCTGAGCGCTATGCCTCTCACGGCGGCGGAGTTATTAAGTCAGTGTATTGGGAGCTACATTTTAGTGTAGATGCTTACAGAGTTAGGTTGATGTCAGATTCTTATGTTGACCTAACTCTGTAGTATAGGAAGGCCTCAGAGGAACTGCTAAAATATTACAGTCTCCAATTTTCAAATAATTTTTAATACTTATTTTAGGGCTTTTCTGTAATACTGTAAATATATTTGAAAGACGGTCTTCTAACATCATATTATCCTTATATAGAATAGATATAAATTCTAACCATTTAATATTTTCCTATATTCAGAGCGTTGAAGGCCAGGAGGACCATTAGAACATCTACTCTGACCTCCTGTATATAACCCAGTTATTCCTATACCGAGCCCAATAATGTCCCTGTTGGTTAATGGGGCCTAATTTTAATGGACTATTAGAACTTGCTGTTTTACTATCATAGGCACATCCATGACTTGGCCATAGCAACATGGTAGATGGACCCTAAAGGCCATATGGTTGAGCACTGAAGAGAGTCCTCTCTATTCCTCTTTAGCAAGGCAAAGCTTTGAGGATGGGAGAATATTCATGGCTCTAGGATATAAATGACCAGCTTTCAGGAGAGAGAGTCAGAGTTAAAAATCCACTAAGTTGTTGCCATCATCCTGATTGCCTGACCTGGAGAAAGAGCACAACAGTCCAGCTATTTACATAAGGAGCATTTCTATTTAAACCTCAAACTCTTTTTATGAAACGAAAGACATGTGCTTTCTCACACTTGCTTTCTCTCTTTCTGGTTCCTTTCCTTTGAAATGAAATAGTCCTTATTAGGGCATGATAAACTATGTATTATCTAAGCCTGTCCAAACCTCATAGATTTAGAACAGCTGGAGTTACTTAAACACTCCCTAATGCTGTTCTTGAAACTTGATGATTTACAGTTAGTGATTTACAACTTTTATTTATTTTTATCATGCTTTGCTTTTCCAGCTCTTTATTTCATTTGTAACAGTTCTGTAATAATGTAATTATGTCACTTGTCACAGTTATCTCATGATAAAAGCTGGTAAATATGTTGCATGTCATATGTTCTCAGGAGAGGAGTTGTGCTCAGAATTAATAGTCCAGAATTCCTGGATTCATTCTAGTTTGATGCTAATTTTAATTGGTAGGGATGCTTAGAGGTCTGTTCTTAACATCACTCTTGAATTTTTCTGTCCCATCCCACCACACAGGCAAAGCCTAAAGCAGAAGTGAGCCAAAGCCATGAAATTTACAGCTAGATTTCAAACCCTTCACCAATGTTCAAGGGTACTTGGACCAGGGCAGTACTTCATGCCTATAGTTTAAACTACATAAATATCTAAGTATTATATTTTCCATTAGAAACTTCAAACCAAGCAGAGTGGCCTGACAATGCTGAGAAACCAGATTCTAGTTTTATTAGTTAATATAAACCAATCTGTTGATTGGCGTGGTAGGACTGTGTACAAGCAATCACTCCTAGCCCCCCTGAAGTCAGTGGCAAATTTTCACTTAAGGGCATAGGATTATATGATTAGCAAGGCATGTAGTAGTCCCTATAATTAGGGGGTGACACAATGGAGAGCTGATTACAGACTGATCTTCATTTCCTGGCTCTAGTCACATGACATGGGATCAGGATTATGTAAAATAACTGTGGTCTCATGACAAAGGTAAGAAAAGAGGTTAGTGACCTGTGCTGATAAGTTTCATTTCTCTTTTATTGTTGCACAGCACAGAGATGTATGTATGTAGTAGAAATACCTAGAAAGAAAGATAGATGTGTACCAGCAAGGAAATATTTTTCTAGCTGGACTAAATTTATTTCCCAAAGGTATCAACCAATTTATTGAAGTTGATGGATCTTGAAAGGACAAATGTTAAACAAATAAGTGCCAAAATTAACAAAAAAAATCATGCTACATACACATATAAATAGAGTGCTGTTTTTTTTTAAACAGGATGTGTAACCACTAGTTGCATATTTTAGCTTTAGGGCATCACCATTTATTTCCAACAAATTAACATGGAAGTCTATGCACTCCTGTCTATGAAATATGCTTTTTATTGTATTTTCTGCTTAGTTCAACACATTGATCCCTTTCTCAAAAATGACTTTAGTTTCTCTCACATATATTCAAGCACATGGATATCAACTGCATAGCTCATTTTATAATTCTGTATAAAGAAAGTGTGTTATGATAGGCTGGTATTTCTTCGTAGAAAAGGGAAGATCTCCATTTAAATTTAACTGAATTGCCCCAAATGTGAAGGCGTTAGGATCTAGAATTCTGGATCAGCTCCATCTTACAGTGATGGTGGCAAACAGAAGAACATGGCTCTGGCTAGGAATCTCTACAAAATTCAAGGGAGTTTAGGCACAGATCTGGCCCTATTTAATCATTTTATAAATACTGTGGTGTAATTGTGTTGGTTGGATGGGTTGGTTAGTATAAACCTTAAATATACACATTCTTTTTGTTAAGTAAGTACTTTTCTTTTTTAATATGCTAACTACTAAGCTTTAAACAAAACACAGTACGTTCAGTTCAGATCAAAAGAAAAAGTCATATTGGTTATTGCAAGCTAGGTTTGCAAAAGAAAATTAAGTAAAAGAAAGAAATAGAGCTAGATCCCCAGCTGGTATAAGTCACCATGGCTCCAGTGACTTGAAGATCTTGCCAAATATTTAACTTGGACATATTTTTCTTAGGGTAGCTATTCTGTTTAGAAAAAATCTTCAGAAATTGCAGTTGTGGACTCATTATTACTTAGTCATTTACTGCAGCACCCACAACATTCCAGGCACTTTTCAAAAATTCAAGAACAGTGTTTGGTTTAAGGAGCTCATAATCCAAGGACAGACAATAGACAAAGGTTACAGGAAAAGGAACAAGAACAATCGCCAAATTACATATAATTGATATACAACGGGATTCATTGTAAGTGACACTACAGAACACCACCATGGATTTCATTTGGATGCAGTTATGCCACAGATACCTTGGCACATGCTATTTCCATCCATTTTCTTATTATATAGAATATATAAAGCATTACTCAGAGGTTGCATCAACATGCCATAGACAACTCATACTGGAATGAGGGGTTAACCCCCACCCCTCAAATAATTTTACATCAGATATATTTGGGTAGCAGAAGTTGTTAAGTCACAGAACATTACATTTCCATAACACTAGCCCTAGTTTGCTGTCCTTGACCCTATCCCTAAGATACCAATTTCTCTAGGGCAATAGATACAGATTAACTAGTTATTTTGCTTTGGACCTGGCATTTGACTTACAAGAAACCACTATTAAAAAATGTAATCACCAAATCCAGTATTTCTTATTTAATTTTTTCTCTGTGGACTGTTGTCAGAGAATTGGCTACCATTTTCTCTGTTGTTGACTTTAACATGACTTCTGATACAACAGAGCTGAGAGGTAGGGTGGGATTTTCAAAAGCACCCAATCTAAGTGATTTAGGAGCACAAGTCTCACAGAACGTCAATGGACTTTGTGCTCCTAATTCATGTCAGCATTTTTGAAAATCCCACCCTAAATTCAGACTAATTCTTCTCAATTCTCTTACAAATTTTATTCCACTTGAAGAATGGTGGTTTACAAGACACTTAAGGCTTCAATTGTTTGTTTGTTTTCCTCATTGACATGGGATACATCCAGGTGATACATAAAACACTATGTACTGGGTGCAGTTTAGTAACCTAAAATCCAGGGGATACATTTAGACTTTAAAGTACCTGGGTAATTCTTCGCCTTTCTTCATGCAGATGTCATAATTAGGTGTGGTGCAAGAACTCAGAAAGAGAGAGCTCTGTGAGAAAAGATCTGGCTTGTTGCAAAGGCAAGTTACATTTTTCATCACAGTGCTGAAGAACATAGCTCTCCCTTTCTTGTCTTGTCTTGTTTGTTCAGACTGGTGCTGCACTGGGACTTCATGGAGGTTTATATTATCCCTACTACTATTCAGAAATTAAATAGCCTAGCCTTTTTGGTTTCCAGGGAAACCTTCCAAATATGAAATATTGGAATTTTCTCTTCCTGCATCAGCAGATAGCTCAAAACAGCGGCTGTAATAGGGGTGTGAACTTTCCACAATCCTCTCACAGGATGTTAACTTTGAAACAAGTAAATGTTGCCAACTTTGCACAGCTTTAACATGAGTTTTGCACTATTTGTTGTTTTTCTTAAAGCCCCAGCATCTGGAGACATATGATTAAGTGAGAACATCAGCCTTTTTTTTTTTTAAAGTGGCTGCAGGGAAGAATCTTGAAAATGTGACTCCCCAAAGGGTCAAAGAACCAACCAAAATCTCGTGATTTTTAAGCAATCTTGTGATTAACACGGGCTGTTGGTAATATCAACCTGCTCATTGACATTAATTAGATCATAGCTGATCATCTTATCAAAAAAATCAAACAAATATTTTTTCCATTGTTGTTGGATGCAGTGAGCAATAAAAAAGTGCAACACTGTAAGTGACAGCACTGTAGATTCACCATTCCTTTCCTAACTTTGCCAACCACCTGCTGAATTCCTTGCTTTCTGCTGATTAGAATGGTGAGGGTGCTGGTAAGCGAATGCAGCCACTGAAAGCTTTTTCCAGCCCTGCCGCTAGTCAGGAATAGGTGTGTGGAAAGCTGCGAATTGCTGTTCCTGTGGCCATATTATATATATATATATAAAACAAACACCAATGTGATGTTTAATTCTTGGCCAGGATATACACAAGACAGAGTACAAACAATCTGGAGCGCTTTCAAGAATTTTTTGTCTATACTTGATTTAGTCAAACACACAATTCCCTGATCCAATTCTCATCTAACAACTTTTGTCAATCTGGTAATTTAAACTAAAAAGTAGGTTTAAGTTTGATATAAGAAAAAGTAGAGAAAAAAGGAAATTGTTAAGATTTTATATAATTAAAAGCCATTTTGAGGTGGTTGCTTCCTTAAAGGGAAGATTGAGCATAAAGCACACTTTAATGGCGAGGATTCTTCAGTGTAAACTGACAACAGTTATTTGGATTGGTGGCTGAGTTACTGAATAAAGGGAAGGTGGAAAAAAAACATACAAGAATAAACTGAAAGTCAAGGGATTTTTTTTTAAATTATATTATGTATGTTGTGGCACTTGGCAGTGATAAAGGTCCCAATGAAGATCAAGGGCCCATTGTGCTAGGCATTGTGCAAACACATAGGATTAGGTGATAAAGGGGTCATTGAATATTCTAAAGGGGTGTGACTGCAATAAAGATTAACAAACCAACCCCAGGTTCTGAAGTAAAGGATGGCCTAAATTGGAACCAAGATAATGAATAATAGGTTTAGATTCACACTGTGCCTGTGGTTTGGGAAGGGTATCCTAATATTATTGCTGGAAAGAGCAGAGACAGGTCATGAATAATATATATGCACCACTCACTGGCCTAGCACATGACATGGAACATTTTCTCCATTTATCTGCCATGTGTCTGGCAGCCACTGCCCCAACATACACCTCCAGGCACATACCAGTAGGTGTTTCCTAAAGCTTTACTGAGCAGAAACATATACCACCAAACACGAGAGTGTATAAATGTGCTGGATTACATGAGGTGCTTGGGGAAATTCTTGGAACACTTTGTCACTTCTTAAAAGTGTCCCAAATTGGTCCCTACTGCCACCTGGCATAAGCCACCACACAGATACAACCCCACCCTCCTCTTTCACCACTTCACTGGTGGGGGATGTTTTACCTCATTCAAATGCATTTATCACTTTGACAACTGCGCCAGGATGCTTAATCATCTGCAGAGGAACTCCCCTTTTCAGATATACTTAAACATCTCTTTACCCACCACCTGTCAACAGGTAAGTGTTTGCCACACCTTGTGTACTGAACAGGTTTCTCACAGTCACTAAGGAGTTATTTAATGTGCAGCAAGCCTGGGAATCGAGTATATATGCACTAGCATGCCAGCACTAACTGGCTGTGTGGAGTTACTGTTACTCCATAGTGTGCTTTGATGAACTATTGTTTGAAACTTTAGGCATACAGTCTTGCATGATTTCTCCCCCCCCACCAACCTTGAGATTCTGATATCTGCTCTTAACCTTAACACTAGCTTAATGAATTTTATTTCTGAAAAGCCAAGATTGTTTTATTTAGTACCACTCTGCCACTAAACTCAGTCACTTTTTGTGAAAAAGCTAAGCAAGCACAAAAAGTAAATTTAAACCTAGTGAAAGTGTGTTTTGGTTCTGGATTCAGATTTGGATTGTCACTTGCTAATAATGCAAAATATAATCCTAACAAAATATTCCCCCAAATACATAAAATCTGATTTAAATTACTCACATATCTATTTATACAGCTTTTGTGAGATAATCATCAGCCATTGGAGTCATTTCACTCTAGGTTCTGAGGGTAGGTAAGTGGAGAAAATGCCCGGAGTTCTGTGCAAATATTAATCGTGGGAATGAGCAGAAAAATGTGGAGCCAGATTGGAAAATCAGCTAATATTTTTGCAGTGGTAAGTTGGGTTTGGCTCCAGAGTTCAGCTTTGGGAAGATCTTTGCTACCTATTTCAATTAGAGATCTCAACATTTCATGGATTAGTTACCTTAATAACTTTATATTTTGGTACACTGTTGGCCTGGTGTAATTCCATTGACTTCATTGGAATTACACTAGGAAATAATCTCTCTCAGATGAGATTCCTCTGTAATGCAATTTTGACTCAAGCCAGTATTACTAGTACCTCATCTGAATGCTACAAGATTCATGGATATATTTAAGAATTAAGGAAAGCAATAAGCAAACTTAGAAGTCTTATCTTTCACATGTTCTGGGTGATCTCATAGTGGTCTTCATGTGATAAATTAAAGATGTACTATGTAAATAAATGGTTAAAACTGAGATTTGTGTATTAATGTACTATATCAAAGTGACAAGAGAATTTGCAATTTATAGCCTAATAGAATGAAGAGTCATTTCCTCCATGATTGATGGGAATCATGCATAATAAACTAGGAATGCCAAGCAGTGCACATGAATTTCCTCATACACCACATTGAGCATTCTGCCCTTATAACTGACTTATCAGGGGAGAAAAATGTATTTATGAATAGGAACTTCCATTCAATAGCCTTCTTCATCAACAAATTTCACAGGCTTCGGGCTTTCAATGGATGTCAGGAATACAAAAATTCAGATAACTTTAAGTTGAGATATTTAAACCTCAAGCAAAAGCTTTTGGTTTCAATATTAAAGAAAACTGGCTAGGTTTTTTAATACATGATGAAATGGTCATACAAGGACATTGGGGTTTGCTTACTAAAAATTATAACTTTTTTCCAGACTACACACAAACTTAGCTCTTCAATTGCCATACGTCTCTCTAAGGCAATTTTTGTCTTCAAAGCTTTTTTATTGCAACTGGCATATTACTCAGGACAGGTGAACTAGTTCACATGAAATAAGCGAACATCAGAACATTTTTTGAGCTTTGTGGATTTTTACCCAGGTTTAGCTGAGATCAGAAATTAAAGTACCAAAATGCCAGGGTCTGTGTGCCAGAAGATAAAACAAGAAAATTTGTTTTTATTAAATTAATATTTAATTAATATTAAATTTTATTAAATTCTTACATTTTCTTTTAGCCATGTCTGCCATACTGTTCCCATTACTCATAGAACACAGCCCTCCAATATGAGTAAGTGAATCAAGAGAACAAATGCTCAGTGTAATAGGTTTATGTTTAACTTTTTCAAGGTGCCAGAAAATTTCTTCATGTTATTTTAAGAGGCGGGTCTGCAGAAAATAAGAATGTTAGTCCACACAGAGATTTCTTTATCTCAGAGAATGAACAAGGGAAAAAATGAAAGAGAGAATGAACTTAAGGTTCTTGTTTTTCTAGTTTTTTCCTTTAATTAACTGAACCTCTCTCTAAAAGCACTGTCATGTCAGTTGCCCATTGTGACGTTCCCCTGGTGTTATCTGGACCGGTGATCTGATAGGTCACTCTAATCCTTGACTCTGGGAGCCAGCCTTACCCTGCTCTGCTGTGAGAACCCCCACTCCTGGGCTGTTATCACACAGCCTCCAGCATGTAAGCTGCTTGGATTGTGCAACTGAATGATACTAGCCAATATCTCCAGTCCCAGACACAACCCTAGGAACCTCCATCTTGCAGTGTCCAGTTATGCCCGGTGGATTCTGCAAGCTTCTATGAGTTTGTCAATTTAACAAAGAAATTGATATGTACCAGGCTTCTTATCCCCAGGGGAGTCTCTGACATGCTTCAAACCAAGCGCACTACTTCAGGTAGAATAAACAAACAAATTTATTAACTACAAAAGAAAGATTTTAAGTGATTATAAGTCAAAGAACAAGAAGTCAGATTTAGTCAAATGAAATAAAAGCAAAATGCATTCTAAGCTGATCTTAACATTTTCAATGTTCTCACCACAGGCTGGCTGGTTCCCCTTCAGCCAGGCTCTCCCCTTTAATCAGCCCTTCAGTCGCTTGGTGGATGTCTATAGATGGAGGTGGAAGAGAGAGGAAAAGCATGGCAAATGTCTCTCCCTGTTATCATGTTCTTTCTTTTCTCTTGGCTTTGCCCTCCCCTTTCAGGGTCGGGTGAGCATTACCTCATTATAGTCCCTGACTGACCAAGGAAAGTGGGGTGACTCACTCAAGAGTCCAACAGATCCTTTGTTGCTGCCTAGGCCAGTGTCCTTTGTTCCTGTGAGTCTGGGCTGGGTTTGTCCCATACATGCCCTGATGAGGTGTGAACTGCCCTTCTGCTCTTGGAGAGTTTTGCCTGGGCTTGTTTTAAGCCATGAGGACACATTTTTCAGCCTCATAACTATATACACATGAAATTACAACCTATAACATTACTATAACAACAATGCTCAGTGAATCATGAGCCTTCCGAAGACACCCGACATGACAAACTTTGCATTGGATACCACACAATTGTATTCTAAGGATGAACATGGTGGTGCAGGGCATTTCCCTGAGATACAGAGTGTCACACCCAGGTAAAATATTACTCACTTATTGTAAGCAGAAGAACCAGATTCAGCTGTGGATCATTGTAACCAAACTGGGGCAGTCAAGGAAGGATGGCCTTGTGCTGAAAGCATTGGGCAAAAGACTCAAACTTTGAGCTCAAATCTCGGCTTCATTAGAGACCTCTTACATTCTTGGCTAAATCACTTAAGCCTGGTCTATACTAGAAAATTAGATCAGTTTAACAAAGTCAGTCAGGGTGGGAAAGATTCACCCCCCCAAATGGCATTGTTGAGCTGACCAAACTCTGCATGTAGATAGTGCTTCTTCCGTCGACCTACCTACCGCCTCTTGGGGAGGTGGATTAACTATGCTGATGGGAGGGCCTCTCCCATTGGAATAGGTAGCGTACACAATCTATACGGTGGCACAGCAGCTGTACTGCTGTAGCATTTTTAGTGTAGACAAGCCCTTAATCTCAGTCTCTTGGTTCTTCACCTCTAACATGGGGACAACAATGCTTCCCTGACTCACAGGGGTGTTGGGAGGGTAAATTCATTAATATTTGTGAGATACTACAGTGAGGGGAACCAAAGAAAAGCTTATTTATAAGAGTGACGAGGTGAGGTATAGCTCATTTTTCTCATGCTTTTTTTTGTGTGTAGTTATTTATCTGTTTAATCAGCATGTTTCTGCTACAATTCCAGGATCTTGCTTATTTTCTAGGTCTAGATCATAGCTCGCCTTTGCATGGGTGTGATAAGGTGTAATGAGCCTGAACCAGCCTCCCAAGCAGTCCCTCTACAGCCACCTAATTTATCTAAGCTTTATACCATGCTCGTTAGTTCAGTTACTGAGCGCCTGATGTCAGCAACTTGCACCAGGGATGAATTTGGTCTTTTCCCTCTCTAATTTATATCAATTTATGATACATTTTCTTGTCATTTTATTTTAGTGACTACAGATGCTCCAAAATTAGAAGAATATTGGACTTTTTTAAAATCAACATGCACAAGCCTCCCACTGTAGATAACCGTTGCTGGCATAAACCTAAGGAAAGCTGGGATTTTAATATTAAAAAAAAAAAATAAAAAGCCCCTCACATTTTAGACTGAAAACAGATGTTGTGAAGTCTTGGAAACACTCTTCAAATCAAAGGGGAGAATTATTCGTCTTGCACAGTTAGAAAAGAATTTGTTGGAAGGAATCCTTGTCAGGTACACATTCCCAGCACGCTGTTCGGGGGGATTTTTCCTTTGGCCCAAATAAGAATATACAGGGCCCTTGGCTGTGGTGAAGTCATTGTAGTGCGGGCATGGAGAGGGTAAGGAGCCTGTGCAGGAAGCCTGTGCAGCTATTCTACATACCCCCAAGCACCCAGAGAGCAAGGTCAACAGGCTCCCAGTGCCATAGGCTAGAGTTATGCTTTAGCTGAAGGATTTCTGACTCTGTGGATCCACTGGCCAAAACCCCTCATGGGGAGGGAGGGATAGCTCAGTGGTTTGAGCATTGGTCTGCTAAAGCTAGGGTTGTGAGTTCAACCCTTGAGGGGATCATTTAGGGATCTGGGGCAAAAATCTGTCTGGGGATTGGTCCTGCTTGGAGCAGGGGGTTGGGACTAGATAACCTCCTGAGGTCCCTTCCAACCCTGATATTCTATGATAAACCCACACAGCAACTACAACCCTGAGACTATAGTAACTACCCCAGACAGGCTCTTGTGCTGCTGAGCATTATTGCCCTGCCAGGTTTCGCAAATGCTCCCAGCGCATGGGCTGCATCTTGAGAAAAGGAGTTGGACCTTAGTGATTAGAGTTATTTAAACACTCTCATAAGAGAGAGATTCAGAAAATTAGTTGGCATGTCAGTTAGAAATCCATCATCAAGGATAATAAAATAAAGATACACACCACCTGCGAAAAACATTGAGGTTCATGTCACATAAACTCAATGTTTGAAACTTATGAACATGTCTTAAAATCTCCCCAGAGAGACAGAATCTGATATCACTGACACTAATGTAGATCCAAAGCAGCTCCATGGAAGCCAGTGGAGTTATTCTGGATTTACTCCAGAATAAATGGGAGCAGAATGAGGTGCAGAATATTTTCTTTTGGAAAGAGTAATACTGTAATGTGCAAACTGACTTTAGGTTTTAGCATACCTCTACATTTGTATTTCAGACATTTTTAATAGGATCCTTGTTAGCGATGGGATTTTTGCAATAAGGTAAGCAGGAAAAATAGCCATTTACAAATATTTATTGGTAGAATACCATATTTTTACTCTGGTTATTACTAATTGTGAATCAAATGGCTGTCACTAGAACTAGGGGCTCCACAGGTTTGAAAATGAATGATGAAAAATAAAAACAAAGGAGATGGCTATACTTTATCCTGCTAATTATCAAGCCTGGATTCTTATTTCACAGTGAGAAAATCAGGAGTAATTCCATTTAAATCACTGGAGTTACAGTGGGTAAAACCTGGGCTGAAATCAGGATCAAGGCCTAATCAGTTTGCAGATATGGTCAACTAAATCTTTGACCCCACTCACTAAAAAGCCAATGTTGCAACTGTACCTAGGGTCCCAATTGAGCAAATACGTTTCCACTCAGCCTAGCATTTAAGCACATACTTAAACCCCATTGACCTTAATCCTTTGCTGAATCAGGGCCTAGAATGCCTGCTTCCTAGGTGCCTGGTTCAATAAACACTATTTGATTAATGGGAGTTAGATCAGGGCCATAGTGGGTAATTGTACCTTTAAGGTTTTCCCTATGTTCTGAGTGACAGGAGCAGCTGACTGAACCATTGATTCCTGAGCTGTTAGGCAGTAAGACTGGATCTCAACGTATATGTTCATAAAATGTTATCTGAACCCAACTCACTGGAGAATTCTTAAAACATGAGCTAGTGCTATACTCCGAGTTCCCATGTGTGGGTGGACAGTGCTTAGCACATTGTAGGTGCTACTGTAAGAGCAAAGAATACAAAGCCTTCATTGAGCTAGGCCCATATTACCTCAGACTGCTTCTCCTTCAGGAACAGTTCATGGTAGTTATGATATGCAGTACACTATATTATTAAAAACTAGATACAGACTTGTGGGAGTTAGAGAGACAGCAGCAAACTCAAGACTCAGGAACATCCTTGAACCTCTCCCTCAAGTCTATTCAAAATCTTTTGGCTCCTCTTCCTGGCCCATTTTTCTGACCTTTATTTGTGTATAACAAGTTCTTTGCTACATCAAAGACAAGCGTTTTTTTTTTTGTTGTGTTTTATTTTTAAGCAGTTTTATGGGCCTTAACTATTTACCTCCACCCTCCATACCAAATTGAATTTCTTATTGCAATGTCAATCCCACCCCTGGTCTGCTAATGACTCCAGCCTTCTTCTCCCATTTTTTTCCCTGCAAACACTTCCCTTGTTTCTCCTCTGCTGATTCTTACACAGTTGAAATTCATAGAGCCACCATCTTTATCTTCTTTTAAATCCCTCCTCAAAACCTCCTTCTGCTGTGGTGCCTGCAAATCACATCCTTAGATCATTGGCTAGCCTGGAGCCCACACAGACTACTAATTTATGCAAATATACCTGTTCTTAATTTCTATTGGTCTCCCATCCCACACAAAATTGTTTGTTTGGCCACCTGTTGCAGCTTTCTTAATTATAGACAATGAACTCTGAGGCAGAGACTGACTATTTTGTTTTACTCACTGGTATTATGCCTCACAAAATGGAGTAGCAATCACTGACTAGGGCCTATAGGCATTACCACAATATAAATAAATCCTCCTTCTCCTCCTATTCCCCTGGATCCTTGTGCACTTTGAGGTCATACTGTAAAACACACTTCTTTGCTGCAGCAGTCCCTAAAAATTACAGAGTAGAAGAAATCCTGATAGCACGTTCAATGACATCTGATGAATGAACCTACAGAGGTTTGAGAATGAATACTGTATTCAGAATCTGGATGAAGAACTGAAATGGCTTCTGTGAGGAGAAGAGCTTGTATGGGCATATGGACCTTATATAAATATACAACTGTATATTTTAAATGGGTTGCATCTTGATGTGCTTTAAAAGTAACAAATTGCTGGTTTAAATGGGACTTTTCCAAACTGATACCTGCAAAGTATGACTGAAATCAAACTTGATTGGACTGAGTTGCATGGCTCCAGCATAAGCCGCATACTGGGTTTTCCCAAAGGCCTTTTAGGGAAGTTTTGCAAGAAAGAGTGGGCTAGCAGAGATCCCAGTGCAACAGTCAGGGTCCAGCCAGCACAAGGGGAGAACAGAAAGTTTAAATACCGAAAATGAGCAATGAAATCAATCGATTGCTTACAATGCTGTTGTACTATAAAAATATATTGAGTAAGGTCTTTTAGGAAAGCAAATAATGTTTTGATCTTGACGGTCATTGAGATATGAATAGGGTGACCAGATGTCCTGATTTTATAGTGACAGTCCCAATTTTAGGGTCTTTTTCTTATATAGGCTGCTCTTACCCTCCACCCCGTCCCGCTTTTTCACATTTGCTGTCTGGTCACCCTAGATATGAATACAGACTGTAGTTATGTATTTGTGTATCTAGAAAATGGGCTCAAACTTTGCTACGCCTCATAGCAGGGCCTTGAGCAGTCAGGCATGGAGGGGCATCTCCCAAGCTCTTTGTTGACATGAAACAACGATCCAAGGTCTAGCCCAGGAAAATACAATGACGAACTATTAGAATTAATGGAAAGACATTGAGACAACTAAAAAAAAAAACACCCTAGCTCTCACATCAAGACAGAATTTCCCCACTTGAAATAAACATGAGTCACCATAAACAGAGAAGAGGGAAGGAAGGAAAATAAAAAGGCAAAAGCCTTTTAAAAGCAGGCCTGATACAGATGGTTTTTAACCAGAATCTAAGGGACAGTCTCAAGGTTGGATACTGTCCATGACCACTCGATCCCTCCTCTACCTAAGGGCTATGCTGAGAAACTGTTTATAAGGCAATAGGTAACCTGTACCAGAAAAGGGATTTTGTCTAGTATGCAAGTGTAAGACCCGAGTTTCATCTTTATGTTTGTTTCCTATGCAACTTGTACAGGTTCTCTCTCCATGATTATTTCATCTTTGAATCTGTGGTTTTTCTATTAAACAACCTTTTTGTTTATTTTCATGCAAGTAGGTCTCTGATATGCAAAACTATGTGGAGTATGTATGCCCCTGTGAGCTGGTTTCAGGGGAGGCTGGTTTCGTGTGTGTTAGACAAATCAGAGGGGAACAGTCGAAGTGGCCGCTAGTTAAGAATTCAGGGAGGATGTATTTAGGGAGACTTCAGCATGGAAGGGCTCTTGGTATCACCCTGCAAGAAGTAACTAGGCTAGTGAGAACCAGGTGAACTTCTGTTTGTGGACTGGCTCCTGGTGTCAGGGCTCTGAACCATATCTGCAAAGGCGCAAAGGCTCCCTAAAGTTACAGGGCAGATGGTGACAGAATCACCAACTAGTCTAGGTGAGCATCAAAAAAATATCACAGGGAGACACTCCATTTTCTTTATTTTTAGGATGAAAGTGTGTATGTGAATATAGGTGTGTGAGCTCACCAGCATAGTCCAGACAGGGAAGGTACCCAAAAGAGTTTCCCAGATCCATACAGCCCTAAATCATTGTATAAAGGAATTCTTTAAAGCATTCTCTATGTTTAAATGTCCTGAAAGACCTGAGAGTGTCACCCATAATTTTTGGTAAATATCTACTCATCAAGAGTGGTCTGTTAAAGTCTGTATTACAATATCCATTCTGAGAGGGGAGGAAAGGCTTAGCTACTACAAAAGCACTGAGGTTTGAGGGGGAAGCTTTATGAAATTAACAGATTAGGGTTCAAACATTTGATACTTTGATTGCAGTATTAAGTGACTTAGTCTGAAATTATAGATTTGATTGGCTTTAGTTATAAAGCCCAGCTACCAAATTTTACAAAACAGCTCCTACCCTCAACTTTTCTTTTCGAACTTCATTAAGGACTAATTACACTGCACTACAGCCAAAATGCTTCTGAAATAAATGTAGTCAAACTTTACTAATTCTGGGTCACTGAGAACAAAAATGATGCTTAAAATTGTTGATTGGCTCTAGTTTTCAAGATATGCTATTGGGTCAGTATATACGACCCTTGACTTAGGAATGGCAGAGAATAAGTAAGTTATAAAGGGAAGGGATCTCAATTTAAACCAGAAATGACAAAAATACATCTTTGACTGGCTCTATGAATAAATCTAGGACTGGGTTTGGACAGTACTTGCTTTTTAGGCAAAACAATGAATGATGCAATCTGAAGCTGGTATTGCATCATACATGATATGAATTGCATCGTGTTATTCCTAGAAGTCATGGATGATGCAATCATAACGAAGCTTACATCATTCTGAACAAATTGCCCTAGATCAGCTCTAGAAATCACACAGTGTTGTGCTCTCTTATTTGTCAGTGTCTGATTTTGCAAAGGGACACATTTCTGTTTAGCTAAAGTGAGCAGAGATGCCTTGTACTAGTTTGAACAGTGCAGATCACTTCACCACAAACATAGCAGAAGTTACTTTTGCATCACAAAAGCGCAGTATAATCACTATAGTTAAGAAAGCCTATCACCTTTATTTTGGCTGCAAAATTGGAGATCAGGACAAGAGGTGGGCCCTACACATATGCTGCAACACTTGTGCAACAAATCTTCGCCAGTGGTTGAACATGAAAAGGAAAAGGAAATCTATGCCTTTTGCGGTGTCAATGATTTGGAGAGAGCCAACAGATCATAGCAGCAATTGTTACTTCTGCATGGTGCCTCCAGTTGGGAAAGGTGTGTCAAAGAAGAAAAAGTGGACTGTGCATTATCCAAACACACCATCAGCTATACGCCCAGTACCCCACGGAGAAGGACTGCTGGTTCCTGATGCACCAGAATCATTCTCACTTGAGTCAGACGATGAAGCTTCTGGTCCTGAACCATCAATGTCACAGGACCCACATTTTCTCCCATCCTCCTCCTCTGAACCACACCTCAGAACACAAGGTGAACTAAATGACCTTGTCAGGGATTTGGAACTACCCAAGAGTAAGGTGGAGCTGTTGGGCTCCAGACTACAGCAGTGGAATCTCCTGGCAGGCGATGTTAGGGTTTCCATGTTCTGTGACCGTCAAAAGGATCTTGTCCCATTCTTCTTCATAGAAGGTGATCTTGTAGCCTGCAACAACATCGATGGTGTGATGGCAGCCCTCAACATCGTTCACGATCCAGATGAGTGGAGACTGTTCATTGATTCATCGAAGACGAGTCTTAAAGCTGTTTTACTGCATAATGGCAATGTTTTGCCATCAATTCCAGTTGGTCATGCAGTCCATCTGAAGGCAACCTATGACAACATGAAACAACTTTTGAGGTGCATAAACTATGACCAACATCAGTGGCAGCTTTGTGGCGATTTGAAGGTTGTTGCTCCCTTGCTTGGTCTGCAGACTGGATACACAAAGTAATGCTGTTTTCTCTGCAAATGGGATAGTTGTGCAAGAGATTCCCACTACATCAAGAAAGATTGGCCACTCCGACAGTCATTGGAGCCTGGGAGGAAAAAAGTGTTCATCATCCACCACTTGTTGAATCAAGGAAGATTTTGTTACCACCCTTCCACATCAAGCTGGGTCTGATGAAGAACTTTGTCAAGGCCATTGACAAAACACAAGCAGCTTTCAAGTACCTCCATGGAAAATTTCCAAGGCTAAGTGAAGCTAAGATAAAGGAAGGTGTCTTTGTTGGTCCTCAGATTCGTGAAGTTCTTTGAGACGATGCATTTGACCATGCACTGCATGGCAAGGAAAAGACGGCATGGAAAGCCTTCCAGTTAGTGGCAATAAATTTTCTCGGAAACAACAAGGTAGACAACTACAGGTTGTTGGTGGAAAACCTCCTCAAGGCATACAAAAGCCTTGGTTGCAACATGTCACTAAAGATACATTTTTTGCACTCTCATCTAGATTTTTTTTTTTCCACCAAACTGCGGAGCAGTGAGCGACGAGCACGGCGAGCCATTTCACCAGGACGTTGCAACAATGGAGAAATGTTATCAGGGCAAATGGAGCCCATCAATGCTTGCAGACTATTGCTGGACAGTGACAAGAGATGTTCCATTTAATGAATGCAAGAGACAAGCCAAGAAGCACCGAGTAGACACGGAATAGAACTAAACTATGTACATAATCGTTTTTTGCCTTTTGTTTCATAATCAATTTTATTTATATAACCCTTTTGCTGATTTTTAAAGTGTTACATAAACAGGACAGGTGAAATATCATGTAAAGCAACCATAAACACATGAAAAGACCTAGGTTTACAATTTATGATTAAAACTCTACTATCTACACAATATACATAGACATAAAATGTAAAAACTTAAATATCTTAGAAACAGTAGCCAATCAGTTGTTTTAATTGTCATATTTGACTTCAGCACATCAAAATACATAATAAATAGCACATTTTATCTCTGAAGCAGACGACTTTTCAAGAACTGTAGACCAGTGTTATTTTTGGTACTTATTTTATAATTTAACTCTACTCCAATACTGAAAGAAATGTTTTATTTTAAAGTTAGCATTTTCTTAGTTAATAACTTTGTTTTCTTGATTTTATTGTAGTTGAAAGTTTTAATAAAATGTCTATAATAGACACAGATACTAAAGCATATTTCTTTCAATAAGCAATATGGATTCCAGAATCTTTGAGGCCCTTTAGCAGATGTCCGTCTTCTAGGTTGAGCAGCTGGTCAGTCCCACCGTCCTCCCCAGTAAAACTAAAGTGGATCCAGCTCAACGTTCAGATGCCTTTTTTTAAATTTATATAGATGCCTACGTAATACCTATAAACATTTTGAATTGTTTGTGATATGCAAGTACCTATAGGCTACACCTACACTGCATGCTTCTTTCGATGGTGTGTAGCGGATGTAGGCAGGTTTAAGTAGCAGTGGTGCCAGCAAGATACAGCTTCGGCAAGTAGAGTAAAGACACACGTAAAGGGGGTGGGTAGGTATCAGAGTACTACATAGGTCTCTGTCTTGATGGGAGAGCCAACTCCAGCTGAGGAGAAAGGCTCTGGCAAGAGGGAGCTGCTGAGAAAAGGCTCAGCTTTTCCTTGTTGCCTGCCAGAACCTTTCACTGACACGTTAACTACACACCACGAGGACACAGCTTGCTTTTCAATGCCGTGTGTAGCTACACATATTCTACACACTGCTGAAAGTCACGTGCAGTGTAGACATAGCTAGAGAAGCAATAGCTGCTTTATAAATAATGAGGGGAGAGTGGGGAGTAGAGGAGAGAGTTACTTAAAAATTAATTTTTACCTTGCAAAACCTGAGGTGTTGGGAAATGTGGATAGGCAATATGTTGTGCTAAGCTGAAGCTTAGTTTCGTCTAACTTCAATGAAGTTTGCATTCATGCCACAAAATGCACTGAGATTTTATATTTTTCCATGCACTATTTTGAAAATTGAAGCCCTCCTTTTTTCAGCGGTTTTTAGCAACTTTAGATTGTTGAAAATGCTAATGGAACATTGGGGAAGATGAAGGTTTGTAGAAGGTCTGAACTAAGAGGGGGAAAATGTTTCTTTTTGCAAAGCTTATTTTTCACACCACTTTTGCTGGATGGGAGAACTTTGTTTGCTCTAAAATGTGCTTTTTGGAGCAGTGGAACAACGACTTTCCCAAAGCTTTCTTCAGTGTCGCACACGTGAAGAGCTTTCAAAAGAAAAAAACGTTAGTATTATTTTTATGAAACACTCTCTTCACAGCAGTGGTTTTCCAAACTCATTAGCTCTAATTTTGTCTTTCAGACAGCTTAACATTTATACACGTTTGGTTAATCAAGCCTTATGTAAGTGAACATAAGTTGTAATAGAATATTAAAGCAATTGGCTCTCTGATAATAGAATCCATGCCAGAACAAACAATCTATGTCAGCGGGGATCTATTAGTAATGAGGAAGGAGTATTAGAAGAACTAATAATCAACTGGAAAGAGGTCATTTTGAAGGAAATTATGTACATGCAATTTCATGCCATTACCTCATTGGACAGGAACATTTGATACAATATGTCAAATCCTATCATTGGTCCATTATGTCTAGTATCTGGCATCCAGCAGTGGCTAGTATCTGATATGAAAGCCTGCATGGTGTGGGGCAGGAGGCTTATGATAAGCTTCTTTCCCTTCAGTCCAAGTTTTTTTTCTTTTTTTTAAACCTTTATTTACCATAAAATTATCTTGCCAATTTAAAAACCCATGCACAATATTTGACACTAACATCCTGAACATTTATGCAGGATGGATTTACTTTGACAGGAAGATAAACTGCAGGAGGAGTCCTCTCCCCCCAAGATCTTGGTTTTGAGTTAGAAATTACAATGAAATCTTAATTTCACACAAAACCCTATAACTTTGGCCACCTTGGGATTGTTTCCTGAGTTTGCAAGGCAGTAGGCATGCTGGTTTGCAGTAGTTTGTTTGCTGGGCAGCCACTTCCGCAAGCAATGGATGTGCAGGTTCCCATCTTACTCCACATGGTGCCCCCCTCCGATAGCATAACTGCCAAGCAAGCTCACATGTACCCTGGAAAGGAATCTAATAATGTCTCATGGTGTCAGTTTGAGTTTGTCTGGTCACCAAGGCAACAGCTGTTTGTATTGGGCATTACATATTTACAGTTTTACTCTTTAGCATAACACACCAGGCCCTCTCCTCCCACACCAACGTCCTTGTGCTGGGCAGATTTTGGCTGGAGAAACAGCATATTGAGAGCCACAAATCCCCATTTTAGATCAACTCTCCGATAGAGGCAGCTTAACAAAATTATTCTATTTTGCAAAATGGCTGTCTAAAAATGACACCACCTTCCTCAAATCTACTCACTTTGCATAAGTTTTTACTGGTATTTATTTCTGTAAGAATTCATGGGAGGGGGGATTCTACTCCACCTTATGCATTAACATAATTCCTTATGACCAATGAGGGTAAAAGGGATTGCATTGGTATTACAGAGGGACTAATTTGGTTTGCAAAACCTTCATTACTAGCAATGATCCACAAAAATGAGAACCCAGCTTAACTCTCAGAGTCCAGGCTGAGTTTACAGGGCTTGATGTTAGAAAAAACAAAAATCTTTTCATGTGTAAATGCAGCACAATTGATCTAACGTTGTTTCAGGAACGTCTGCTGGTAATGCCATTTTTAGAGAGCCCTATTTCAAAGCAGAATTTTCAGTCCATGTTTATTTAGCTGGTACTGTTGTATCAAAAACAATCAAAGATATATTGTAAATTAAAACAAAAAGTTAACTTCAAAGCTTTCAGCAGGGTGACTGAATGACAAGCGTTCTCAGACGTAAACCGGGTTAATACAAGCCTCAGGTCTCTCTCTCACACATTGCCATGGTGTAAAGCAGTGTTTCTAAGTGTGAAGCCCATTGCAAGAGAGAGCCACTAAGAGGAAATCATACCATCCCTACTGGAGATAACACTGCAGAATTTGCAAAGAGGTTTCTTGCTGGTTTATTATGCAGATAATTTTCCACCTGTAAAATAAAGACATTTTATCTGGTGAGTAACCTACGCTGGGAATGTGGAAGTTACAACGTTAGGAAGCTCAGAATTGCAGCAGTGTCAAGTTTATGAACCAAGTTCACATAAGGTACATCTCAGCAGAAGAAAGTCTGCCTGCAGGGGATTGTGGTGGTGCAGAGCTTGGGAGTTTAGGTGAGAAGAGGTTGTGTGTTCTTAGTGAGGGGCCATCTAGGGGAAGGATGTGGCAATTCAGCACATTGCCATGGCAACCTGTGTCAGCTAGGGTCCTATTGAGCTTCTGGCAGAGATTAAAGCCGCCCTCATCCAGAACTCATGTGATGTGAAACTATAACATGCCCTGCTTTGGGGGGTGAACTCACCCCTGAGTTCAGCACATAAAAATATTGTTACAACATATCAGATAACCCTCATCCAAATATTTTTTCTCATCTTTGCATACCAGGTACTCACTATTGCCTGGGACCAGGAGATTTGGCAAACGTCTTCAGATTTGTATCACACATACAGTAGGTGCTCAGGACGGCTATAAGGAGCACAAATGTACCTAGACCAAGAGAGAGAGAGAGGGAGCTCACAATCATATCCAACTTTTGGATTAAAAAGATATGTTTGCTTACAGCCAAATTTTACATCTTTCAGTGCTTTTATTCCTATTTGTGCCAATGGACATTGTGTGAATAAGCGTGAAATCCCACCTGTGCAGTGGACCAATACAAGGCCCATGCACCACTTAAGTGCACAAAAAGAGGGTGAAGTTTACCCCTAAAACTACGTGAAAACGAAGTCTTTCAGCATTTGGACCATAATGCCTATCGTTATTGCAAACAATTGTATTCATTTTTACTGGCATAGGACTATCTGCATCAGCAGTTGAAGCCCAATACAAGAGCATCTCTCACCCCCTTTCCCAGCAACACTTCGTTCTAAAAGGCTGATATTTAATAGAGGTGCAGTGAATTTTCCAGGCACCTTTATGTCTAGAGAGAAGTAAGCAGGTCAGTTCATAGCCTGAAATGAGAGTTTTGAATACTGCCTACATACCTAAAACCACTGCACCACTGTATACACGGTGTGCACTTGGCATATGGAAAACTAAATGAGGACAACATATATATTATATGGGCTACAGTATTGTTTAAGTGCTAGATCCTCAGCTGAGGTAAATTGGTATAGCTCCATAAAAGTCTATGGCACTATACCAATTTACCCCAGTAGAGAACAGGCTTGAGGGCCAAATCCATTTCTGAGATAGATATACACACACTTTTAAAAATAATTCATCATCCTGGAACTGGCGCCTTGGAGTAGATTTTTCATTCCTATCACTTGATTATGGCTACTAGGGCACTTAAATACCTTTTTTTGAAAATCTGGTCCCCAGTGTTGCTGTGCTGAGAGCAGCAATGCCTAATTTAGGAGCCAAAGCCTCATTTTCACAATGGATTTAAGCACTTGAGATTTAGGCTCCTATATCAGTTAGGCATAGCTGCTCTCAGCGCAGCAAGATGAATTCTTTAAAAATCTGGGCCTTGGAAAACATGTTGTTTCTAATTTTAGTAACTTAAACAGATTTATGTCGGACCAGACAGAAGCCATAATCATCAGTCCAGATAGCACTGGGAATAATGTGTGTTCTATTTCACTTATGTCATATTTCCAAAAAAATGTAGACACATAAGGAAAACTCAGCTTTCATTCCTGCTCCAAGAAAGTGCGTCAAATTTTCCTTAAAGCTGCACTGCAAATCTCATATAGAAAACTGACAACCATATCTTGGAAACAGAAACCTTTAAAATGTTTTACCAGATAAGTCCTGGTGCAGAGGGAAAATACGTTTTTTTAAAAGAATATAAAAAGATTAGAAACTGAAGCCAGGCCTTTTTCCAACAAGCAAACTACATTTTTGTATTAAAATTATGCCATCATCTGGATTATAAATTAGTCTCCTGATCTCCCTCCTTGCTTATGAAGTCTAAATTTGAAAGATATTAATTGCTTAGTGATTTGCAACAGAGAAAAGAGTTTATTACTTTCCATTCTTCATTATGGAGGCTCTCTTTAGATTAGAGACATTTGGAATGCTGTCCCCTTGTCAAATCAAAGGATAAAAACACATTCAAAAAATTCTGTCCTCTGAACAACAACAACAACAAGTTGCATGATCTCAGGATTTGAGACCTGTTGGCTAGCTGCTGTCTTCCATCCGATAGGCTGCATACAAAAAAAAAAAAAAAAAAAGGCAGCAAGTTGGAAAAGTACTACCAATTACCAGTGATGGGGGAAAACCTTGAAGGAGTCCAGGAGAATTGAGATCAGATTTTTAAAACAGTGCATGGAAAACTTTGAGATGGCCTGAAATGAACCTATTTCTCTGTAGGTCTCACCCATGGAAAATTAAATACATCACTGAATTACTACTACAACCTCACAGGTGTGCACGGCTCCTAGGCACTGAGACTTAAACATGCATGCTCAGCTATATTATAGACCTGAACAGTCTGTGCTTGAACTGGCTCAATTACTAACATTTCAATTGATGCACAATGTAGTAGAAAGAGAGCCTGAGACATAAACCCTTGTATCAGAGGCCTGGTGTGAGGCAGGACCTGCTCACAGAATTTGGTAAGAACAGGGCTGATATTGCACAAATACACATTCCTAAGAAGTGCTAGTCACAGAATGCTCACGCAAACACATCCTGATATCAAGTGGTACCAGAACATCCTGATATCAAGGATGGTACAAAAACATTCCCCAAGGATAACAGGAACACACTGATCCCTCCTAAAAGACAAGGTTAGAATGACAGTACATAATAGAGATGTTTTGATTGAACCAACAGATACAAGAGGATGGTTGATACTGCCCCCTGAGGTCATTAGTTAACTAACTATATCAGAGGAGCAGTACTAACTTGTTTGTACCAGGGTATAAAGATTTATCTCAGAGGGAGTATCTTTGTCTAGCCTAGTGAGGAATGGAAAGTCCCACCATTCACTGAGAGGGTCCATTGTTACAGGCATACAAGTATTAGTGGTCTGGTAGAGTCTAATAGGGATACTAGTAGTGTGGTTTGTTGGCAATAAACCTGGCTGGGTGCCTTCATCCCTTAACGGATCTTGTGGTCATTGGGTTGTTTGCTTCAAGTCTGCCAGGCCAGCTGTCTGTGCAGGGCTGGGGCAGCACACAGAGGGAAAACACACACATGCATCCACACACACTAGTCATGCAGTAACAGTTTAAGTTTTGCCCTCTGTCTACACTAGTACTGCCTTAAATCATTTCAGTTGCAATGTCTTTTGGATATCTACCCCTTCATTCCTCACTCAGCTCTCTGAAGCATTGCATTGTGGAAGATTTCAGGCCACCAGTGCACTATGGAACAACAAATGGAATTGTTTCAGTTAGTTATTTTGTGTCTTCAATACAGGTGGTTGGAAATTTTCCATCAGAATAATCTGCTGATGGAAAATGCCCTTTTTTTTTTAAACACAAGAAAAAAAAAATCAAATTTGCAGAAAAATCAAAATGACAGCTGGCTGATTGGCTATCTGCCTGGGGAGGTCTTGTCAGCTTTGTGTTCTCCAGGCAGGCTGAAAGTGAAATTGACAAAAGCCTTCCGGGAAGAAAGATTCTATATTGGTTGTCCCAAAACTGAATGTTTTTGGAAATCCCTTACTTAAATAGGAATAGGAGTTAGAGAAACAAAATGTCAAAAAAACACCTCACTCCCCAAGCAGAGGAGCCTGGGAACCCACGCTGCATAATTTTGAGAGTCCCTTCTGTTCGATTTAATTACCATACCAGAGAACTCCCTAGCTGAAAGAAAGTTGCCATGACACATAGGTTATGCCTTCACTTGGAGCTAGGGGCATGATTCCCAGCTCATGTAGATATTCGCATGCTAGCTCAATGAGAATTAGTGGGCTAGAAATTGTAATGTAGCCAGGGTAGCATGGGCAGCGACAAGAGGGGGCACAAGTTAGCTGCCCAAAATACGCACCCTTGGGGTGCAGGTGGGGTTATACAGGGTGGCTAGCCATGCCACCGCTGCACTGTTTTTAGCAAGCTCGCTTAATGAACGCTAGTATGAGTCTGCATACTTCAGATAGCCAGGGCTGGCTCTAGCTTTTTTGCTACCCCAAGCAGCAAAAAAAAAAAAAAAAAAAAAAAAAAAAAAAAAAAAAAAAAAAAGCCCCCCCCCCC
>NC_048303.1:103506720-103641687 GCF_013100865.1 Trachemys scripta elegans
CCCCCCCCACAGAACGCCACCGGAACCCCCCCCCCAGAGCTCCGCCGGAACCCCCCTGCGCCGAGCGCCGAGCCCCGCGCTGCCGGAGCCCGCCCCCGCCCCCCACCGAGCACCGCCGGAACCCCCTTCCAGCGCCGCCCCCTCACCGAGCCCCGCGCAACCGGAGCCCGCCCCCCCAGCGCCGCGCCACGCCGCCGGAGCGCGCCCCCCCACCCCAGAATGCTGCGCTCCCCCCGCCGCCCCTTACCAGGTGCCGCCCCAAGCATGTGCTTGGGTGCCTGGTGCCTAGAGCCGGCCCTGCAGATAGCGCAAACAAAAACACACACACACACACACACACACACACACACACACACACACACACACACACACCTGGCTCTAAACAGACAGACTTGGAAGACATGGAAAACGGGAAGAGATTCACTGGATAAAATGTTTTTTTAAGATGTCCCAGAACTCATGTCTGCTTTCCAAGTTGATTATAAATTATGCTGGATGTTTTGTGGTTCAGGGATAAATTCTTTATTATTTTTATTACTGTAGCACATAGGAGTCCCAGTCATGTACCACGGTCTCTGCTGTACTAACAGAATACAATTTAACTCTTTCTGGCAGGGATATTTTTAAAGTATAAAACAGAAAGATGGGGGAATACAAGGAAACAATGACAATATTTGTCTGAATAATAGACAATGATATCAGCTCAGTGGGACAGTCAAATATCTGGCATAAGGACAAGGACTGTGTATGTATCCTTAGGGTTGTACACATTTTAATACTTGAATATTTCTAAGATGACATATATCCAACTCATTGGATTGTTGGTATTTAGTTTGAACTGATTTCAAATAAAGCTGTACACATTTTTATATGCACTTTTCCAAAGTTGAGATTGTGTCTGAAGATTTATTGAAGTAGGAGACAGATGTTTCAGCAGGATTTGTGCAGAGATAAGTAAACTTGTGGATTTAAAAGATTTTTAAAATGTGCATCTTTCATCTTGCTCTTCTGTCTTATTGCAGAGGGTCAGTAATGCAGATGCTGGCTTTTTAATTTTAAAAGCCATTCAAAATCTATAGAAGAAAAATTAATTCCTATTTAGGTTAATCAATCCTTTAGATTTGTAAATAGACAGTTTAGGTTATTAGTAGGGGTATTCAACACATTTTAATAGCACATGCTGAAACATGACAAATACTTACTGGCCCTGATCCTAGGTTCCTAGGCATGCGAGTAGTCCCGTTGATTTAAACAGGACTACTTGTGCTTAAAACGTAGAAACATGCTGAAATAAGGCCACTGTGACACACAGAATGGAGCCTAAAGTGATGATGAAATGCAGATAGTGCATCTTCACCTTAGCCCTCTCTCCATTTCAATGAACATCGAAGTCGGTTTATGGGGAACAGAGCATTGTAACTTTAAATACAAGTGCACTCTCAAGGTATTGTTGGAAAGGAATGTCCACGGCTATTTATTTCTCATCCACATAAGACAGAAAAGCATATGGCAGCTCTCAGAAAAGATGTATGTCCTCTCACCGTGCTCCAAAACGCAATAGCATCTGCATGACTCATTTGCTCTTATGATGAAATGGATACTTCCCTCGTCCAGCCACAAGTGTTAACTGGAACAACAAATGGAGAGTACAATGAGTTCTGCTCTCCTCCAAACCTATTCATCATACTACGTGTTTTTTAAATTTAGTGGCTGAGTAAAATACCACCAATCAATACAATCTCTTGAAGCAAGCCAAGAATTTTGTTGAAGAATTTTATTTTTAATGCAGTCAAAAGAGCACTTGTATAAAAACAAAAACAAACAAACAAAAAACCAAAAACACACATACACTTTTCCCTGGTATGATAAACCAAGTAGAAAAATCGGGAAAAGGATGTGTTGCCAGAAGCCACTGCCTTTTTTTATTTAGTGACTGACAGCAGATATAATTCCCCAGTAAGGAAAGAGCAACGGAGAAAAAGAAGTTACATTAGCGTAACCTATAGTTTTCAGTTGAATGTGAAAGTTCATCTTCAAGACAGATCATGCTTGTTGACAAGCAACAAGCTTTTAAAACTAGAAGACTTTACCTATGAGATTGAGTGTTTAACCCTGTTTTATTACTATTATTCTTTTGAACTAGGATATCTTTTTCTTATACTTTCCTAAGACTAGGAAGACTATTGAAGCTTAATTCTTGCTTCAAAAGTTTCAGAGAAATGGTAGCTTTGTGTCCACTGAAGTCAATGGCAATCAGATCCCTAATGATCTTTCCACTGAAGTCAATGTAAGGATTCCCCAGGCCTTCAGGACATACCAAGAGCATTCTAAAGGAGCAAGGTACTGTGTGTAAGCCCTATGAACTCGCTAGTCTTCATAATATCTCCACTGAATCTTAAGAGATCAGTGGTATGACTGGCTAGGTGCATGAAAGTCAAAATTGCGGGCACAGTAAAATTGGGTTCTGGGCCTTGCAAGAAGAATCAATTGCTCAAGCCTGGGACCTCCTACAGACTGCAGGAGTGGCCTCCTTTCTGCATACCTCATGAAGTTCCCAACAGTGTAACTAACTAAACACACTCACACATTATGCTTTTACATTCAAAGGGTAAGTTTCATTGACAATTTAAAAAAAAAAAATCTGGAAAAAAGGACTACTTTTTGAGGTTAAAAAAAATTAAATGGTTCCTTTATGGGTTCTTTTTGGTAGTTAGTGCCTAATGACTTTTAGTATCCTTCCTACCCACAAAATCACTTTACCCCAAAAAGTTGGAAACAGATTGGTTTTAACATTGGCTTATGCAAGAGGCAGTTTGAGACAGGCAGGAATAGTCAAGTATTTATGGAATTATCACTATTTGAAAACTAAACACGACTCTCAATGTAACTGATGTGAAAAAAATAGGGATACAAAGAATAAGTTAATCATCCACCTCCAAACTAGCCAAAACTATTTTTCATTTAGTTCCAGAACAACCCTCCTGCTAATCTCTGCTGGGGGAGGGGAGGGAGAAAACCCAGGGAAGTTCCAAAGACAAATTATTGCATTTTAAATCAATAGAGACTGGTGAGTAAACAACAATCTACATACCCATCCCATCATTTACAAAACCCAAGATCTTAAGCAGGAAACAAGTAGTTAAGCACATAAGTCTTATACCACATGTAAGCAATAAATACTGCATATATTGTCAACACCTTTAACTCTGACCACAAAATGAATATTGTTCTCACCAGTAATTTCAAAATATAAATGCAACCTTTTTGTTTAAAGATAATAAAAAAAAAATCTTGCACCTACTTCAAGTGCATGCTATTCTCAGGGTTGCCAACTCATGATATTTGGTGCTTTTCTTAAAGTCTCAGCTGCTTAAAACAAACAAAAACAAAAACACACAACAACAAACAACAAGAGATTGAATGAAAATCTCACCTTTCATTAAAAAAGTCAGTTCCTAGGCTTCATGGGTGTGATGAAAAGCTTGGCAGTATGAAGCAAGTTCACCCTAAAAGGCTCAAACTAAATGAAGATAAAAACCAACCCACATTTTATCATTAAAAAAACCCGTATTTTTAAGCAACTCATGATTTTGGAGTCCTGACGCATGATTTTTCAGTGTTTGGGTTGGAAATATTGTATATTCCTGAATACTTTCAGTTAACTGATAGTCTAATGATGATCAGGTTTATGTGCTTAGTACATCAGTGCTGTACTTATTGGAGAACTGCATAGATACAGCTACACAATATCTACGTAGATCTGAGAAGGAGTAATGGTTAGGGAACTCCCTTACAGCAGTCTATTTCTTATAGAAAGATAGAAATGGATAGGTCTTCAGAAAGGTACACCACACAAATGAAGGTGATTGTAATGAATGTACCTTGTAAAGTGGACCCACTTCATTTTAATGAGAGGCATTGGAGTGCCCAGCATCCTGAAAGAGAAGAGGGAATTAGTATGAAGGAGCAGGAATCAGAGATCTGTCAAGTGGCAGCTCACATGGGACAATTCTTTATTCAGTCTGCATGTAACCATTCTGATGTCAGTAAGAGCTTGGGAATGCATTGGAAGCACAGTATATAATCTTAAAAGGAAAATATGGCTGTCAGAGGGTGCAACTGGAAATGGAAATAAGCAATCCTTCAAGAGACCCAATTACAGAGGAAGATGCAAGCTGAGCTACCTGAGGCCTCTGGAGAGGTTGTAAAATGGTATGTTACAAACTGAACCCAAAATGTGCTGATGACTACTTACAAGGTAAGGGGAACAATAGAAGGGACGAGAGCCCTAACCTTACTACATACTTCAAGTATTCCACAACCACACTCTTTTCCATGTGCGCCACAACATCCCTCTAGACCTTTCTGACAAGTCTAAATCAATTTTCTAGATTTAGCAGATTGTTACTGCAGAAAGTAGTCCAGGTGTGGAAATTATTTTATAACAGCATGAAAAAAAAAAAAAAAAAGTAAAGATGCATGCCTTGACATGGAGGTTACCATGATGAATTGGAGTGTTTATAGGGGGGGAAACGCATTCTCTCATTGGAAGCCAAGCTTTAAAAGGCATCAGGCTTTATTCCAAATTGGATGCAAACCCAATGTGTTGGCAGGTATAGCCAAGTAAGAAGTCAGTTCTTCCACATGCTTTATTTGTATTCTTAGCAGACATTACTTGGCATTCTGCCAGTTATGGAGTGCATCTGGGAGGTATGTGAAGGGAACAGAAAAAACAAAAACAAAAAAAACCAAAAAACAAAAAACAAAAAACACAAAAACATTGTCAGTTCAAGGGTCTGGAAATGTGCTCGCCCCATCCCCTCCAAACAAACGTGGTAGATAGACCAAATTCCGCTTTGTTACACTGCTATAAATCTGCAGTAACTCCAATGATGTTACTCCAGATTTATACTATATAACTAGGAACTCCACAATTTACCTTGAAGTGGATGAGATTGGTTTGCTCTGGGTACGGATTCTTTTGTCCTATGCTAACCACAATTAAGATTATGTGCTGCTGACCAAAGGCAATACAATTGCTGTAAATTTATTGCTAATATAGTAGTGCCTATAATTAAACAATTTCTATTTCTGTGAAATTTCAAGAGCAAGTTTGTTGTAGCAAAGAGACTGCAAACAAAGCACAAACCAAAATGTCAAGGTGACCCTTTCACAAGTGAAGAGTTTGTTGAAAAGTCACCTCTGTGGACTAGAAGAATTAGCATAGGACTGGGACAAAAAGTTTGAGTTCTGTTCCCACCCATCATTTACTTTGGGGTTACAAACATTAGTTAGGCCTCCTAACACTGTTGGTATATATTATTTCCATCTTACAAATGGGGAACCAGAGGCTTAGACAGGAAATCAGTGTCAGAACAAGATGCCTCCAACTCCCAGTCCAGTCCTAATCCACTAGACTGCTGTACTCTTTAAACAAGTCACTTAGAGAAACTGAGGTTTAGAGGTTTTCTGTAGAAAAAACGCAAGTATTTTCTACAAGTAATTGTTACCTAGGGTTTTCAGAACCCACAGCAGTAGTAACTTAACTGTTTCATGACAGGCTGTGTCAAGAATAAATCAATGGGAACACAATGCTCCAGCTGATAAAAGATTAATGCAAATAAGCATGCTCTTATCTAAAACTACAGTTTATTAAATTCAAGCACAGACACAAGCAATAGGTTTAGAACATCCCAAATACCAGGACAGTATTGAGTAATTGACCAGAGGTCCACAATGACCAGTTGCTTACTCTCCAGGGAGAAAAGGTGTCAGGAAAAAATAGTCTCTCAGCATAGCTGCAGAGGACTGCTCCACTCTTATCTAATCCTTTTATAGCTAACTTTTACAAATTACATAAATTACAGTGACTCTTACTATGCCATCACGTCTCCTAAAAATCTTAGTCATAATAAGCTTCCATATCAAAGGCACCCAAATTCATAGGTTCTCACCCATTTATTTCCTTTCAGTCTCAATGTGTTGACTCTCTCTCCCCTCCTTCCATTCTGATTAGCAGAGTCTGCAAACTTGCAGCTAGTTTTGGTCTTGCCACGAGAAGCCCTATTTTATTCAAGTGTGGTATTCTATTTAATTAATTCATGGCAGCTGAATGCACATAATATGGTTGCAATTGGCTTACTCATATTCTGGGGCACACATACTCCTCAAATCCAGAGTGACTAACTTCTGAAAACATACAGGATTTAAGATGTCCAAAGCTTTATGCCAGTAGCTAAGTGATATTAGTACAGTTTTACAGATTCACAAAGGAGTAATTTCTTCTACCTGTTTTTCAGGCTCCGTATTTTTGCCCCCATTACACTTAATATAATTACAGGATTGTGACATATGGCGAATCAGGCCCCTTGTCTTTCCCCTACTGTGAACTAAAGTGGTGCTCAACTAGTCAGGGAATGGAAAGATAACCTATATCCAGCATGGTATCTGTGCTTCTGATATAAATAATTCACATTACAAATTGTGCGCCTTGGATACATGAAGCAATGCTCTGGCAAGCAGTTTATGAAGCATATTCTGAACTATGTTTTCATGAAGTAATTGGGCCCAAATTTGTAGAGGAGCTGTGCAGAGGAACACCTAAATCTCTCTAAAAATCTTGGCCTTGTTGAATAATTCTGAACAATGAATACATTTGAGACAGTCGTTGTGGACAGTTTATGAAAGAAGGGCCCCAGAAAAGTAAAACAAAAATCCTAACCCTACAAATTGTTGTTCAGTGTGATGCAATGTATAGAGGACAGAATACACAGGGAAAGGGCATACAATACAGGTTTCTTAAACTACAGCTCCCCACTTATAAGTTTTCCTAAGTCTTATTGAATGTCAAGAGGAATCTTAAGAACTAGCTTACCACCCTCTCTCTAACAATTATTTATCTTAAATCTTTTTAGCATAGATAATGGGATCTGGGCATTCATAACATGATTGGAATCCTTCACAGTTCCAATATGACTTTCAAGGGAGTAAAGAAAACCAGTTGTTGCCGCCATATGACCGGTGTGTGATGAGCTGATTGTCTGGTCTTAGTCCTAGTTTCCAGTCTAAGTGTCCACATCATGAGATTTCATATAGCGACTGAATCACCAAATAACGTCTAGAGCTAGCTGTCCTAGGAAAAGGTCATGGTGCACTGGAGAGACTGTATTCGGAAGTTTCCATTCTGGCTGCCATTGCTAGATCGGTCCCTGGGAATTCTGACCATCATCTTCCACGGGACTGAACTCAGAGCTGTTGCTGTGCTTTTTAAAACTGAACACTAGTGCATGAGTTCTGTAGAAAATATACAGATGTAGAATACAATACAATTATGGGAAAAAAGTTATTTCCTCCTCCCCCCCCCCACTTATTCACTCCAATTTAAATAAGATTATGTTCTGATTCTTAAATATCTAGCTTAGTGAGAAAAATTGACTTCCTTTTCCCATTCAGTCAACTGCTAAAACAGTATTAAGAGGTAGAATTCATGCTAATGTGATCAATACCCAATTATTTAACAGCATCAATGAAAAAAACTGGACTTTTTGCAAAGCAATTTTATATCTGTGAATGCTTTTAAGTTCCTTGAAATCCACCTTTCAGAACAAGCTCTCTTTTCGCCAATTACAGATCATTTTTTCAGTAAAATTAATGACAAACTTTTTCCATAATACAGTCATGTATGGTGCATTTTTCAAATGGAAAAATGTTAGATTCAGATTAATAGCTGAATTCTGGTATTACATTCAACTCCAGAGTTGAATAATCAGCTCAATTTTAAATCCATTACAGTTATAAAATTATTCTGCTATTCTACTTCCACTTTTACTTTTATTGTAGCAAAACAGTATAATTTTCGATACTTCTACAAATCCGTTTATTTGCTCCCTCCCTCCACATGTCTGCTAATAAAAGCTCAGGTCTCCCCCTAACTTATACGCATTCTCCTGACCCCTTTTGAGCTTAGCATACAGAATCCATTTCATACAGGCAAAGCTATCTAATTCAGATTCATTTCTATTGAACAAGACAAAAAACAAACCTGACGTGGCTTTCCCCTACCCCCACCCCCATTAGAATAATTTAAAAATGTTTTGGGGGATGATTAAAGAGTAAAGCTCTGGCTAGATATTTTTTTTGGTCCAGAGGTAATAGTTTTTAGAAGGCATACTGCTGTTCCCCCTCTCCAGAGCCCGAATACTTTGCACTCTCACTGTGCAATGAAAAGGGATGTGTGTTTTCCCCCCTCCCCTTTATTTAACAGGCTGATAACATTTCTAGCCTTGGCAACACAGAGAGTGAAAGTCCCTAGTTTGTTGACAGACTGTCTTCCCCTAATGCAGTACAACTGTTGAATCATCTCCCTGTCTGGAGCTCCATTTCTGTGTCCAGGAGGATGCTCAGTGCAGCCAGGATGTTAGGAAGCTCTGTGGGACTGGGAACATGTTCAGAAATTTTTAAACTTAAGTCCCTAACAAACTCTGACCATTTGCAAGTAGTGTTTTTTAGAGGCTTATAACTCTGCCAGCTCCAGGTGGATTTTTAATGCAAACACAAAAGCCATATTCCTGACTTCTGCACTATTCCCTGCCAAATTTCAAGTCCATTCTCTAAAACACGGAGGTACTAGAGTTCTTCAGAATTGGTTGAAAAAAGTTTAATATATTGACAAAACTCCTGAATTTTTCCTCTAATCTTGTTCTCAGAAATAACCAAACATTTTTTTTGCTGAAACACACCCACTTTCTGAGGCAGCATGGGAAGTTTCAGCTTGATCAAGTATTTTATATTTTGGTGAACAGAGGCTCATAATGGAAAGTGTTCTAAGATTGCAGAAGGCCTCTGATTCTGCTTACTTTACACACTTTTCACCTGTTTAATTGATTTGTCCCAGAAAGTGTTCATGTTACATGTAACAGGTAACATTAAAAACTACTGCTATTGCCACATCTTAGGTGATCATGGGCTAAGGGTGAGAAAATAATCACTCAGGAAGGTCACCATATGGCCTGATAAATATAGCTGATGACTCACTTTGAATTGGATGACATATGTCCTGTACAATGAATAACTGCTTTGTGCTGTAGTGTGACAGAATCACTAGACATTGCAAGGCCACCTGCTCTCGGTAAATGTAACCTTATTTAAACAAAATAAATACACTGTGCTGGTTACCAAGGTTACCAAACTCAAGCCCATGTAGCCCAAGGAGAGATCTAAATGAAATGAAATATTAATATGAATATTTTTGCAATTCTCCACCAGCTTCCTATAGAGTATAATTGAGGCTCATCCCTTCATGTCTGGTACACTTCATGTAAAAATAGGCACAACTATTAGTAGCATTTCACCTGAGAGTGAAACTGTTTATGGGCATAAACATCCGGTCTCTGAAATAATTCCCAAGGAGATCCACTTGCCCCTAACAGCAAATATCATGCCCTTCATTTCTCATTTTTTATCCTGGGTTGACTGATTGAATGTAATCACTCAAGCAGACTCTTGCCAGTTTGCCATATTAAATTGCAAGTAGGTGACTCAATGATCATATAAGTGAAGTCTGCACTAACAGACTGGATAGAAGGTTTCTTTTGTGCTCATAGCTCAAGATAGTAAATACAATCTAGAAGCAGCCAAGAAGGATGAGAATGGGATAGAAGAAACTGTTCCTTCCGAGTGGGAAGGCAGGCTCACGTATATTGTTTTGCCTGTTTTCTATTTGGTTGCTCACAAAGGGCCAACCCATAAAGTCGGTGGGCCTGAAGTTAGGCACCTAAATCCCTTTTTACTGCCTAGCTTCAGCCATCTAAGTTTCAAGATTTCCATGATAGTCCAAAACAGTCCTCCAATGGGTCTTATCCTTCATGCAGAGGACTCTTCTCGTTTTGCCTAGAAGTACTACTTCTATCAGGAGGAGTAAGGAATAGCCTGCATATGGATCAGCTTCTTCTGGCTAAAATCTTGTTGCTTTCACTTTGTAGCTTCTTCCTCACCAGCAGATATTATAGGACTTTTTTACTGCTAGGAAGTATAACAGAGCTTAGACTCTTAGCACTCAGTGAAAGATACAGTACTTATGAATGCTGCTGAATCCAAACCTATAGACAAGTATAAAGGCTCAGAGAGCTAGCACTGACAATTTGGAAAAAATCTGTTCAATGAAATCACAGGAAGCTATTTAATATTTTTAGACCTCTCTCCCCCCTGCTCACTGATAACCTAATATTTAAGTTTCTAACACAGAAGAAGCCTACCAGCCACTTGGCCATGATCTTGCAACGAAGAATGTATTGGCCAGCATTCACAAGAGTGTGCAGCTTTAATCTTAATAATCTAGGAAAAGATCTCAGTCAAACAGCTGTTCAAAAGATCTTTTTTAATAAGTTGACCCTAGAATTGAACTAGCGTTGCAAACTTCAGGGAAGAAAATTAAATACAGCTCATATTGAATCTTTTCTTTGCAGTATTGGTGATTCAGTAGTTGCATCTTACCTTCTAGCTCAGAATAGTAGTCTCAGGGAATCTGGTAACCAGGCCAGGGTACCAGTCAATTATCATGAGCAGACCTCCAATTTATAAAAGCTCAAACATATAGAACTTCAAGATCTTCCTTCAAGAAAGATGAAGTTTTAAGTAATGCCTACATTATACAAGGGTCCCAGAATTAAACTTTAGCTCACTCCTCAGTCCCCACTTCAGCCTGCCAGGGATAATTATTCCAGGCACAAAATAGGTTATAAATTTAGGGGATACTATGGAAACCAAATTGTTCCAGATATTACAAGCTTTCATCTGGCCCAATTCCCTGGTCCCAGTTCTTAAAGAATGTAGCCATCAGCAATAGATTTAAGATAGTGATTATATTTTAATGTGCAAAAAGGTAGCGAAACCACCTTTATGTTTCCTTTACTAAATAATATCTTGCACAAAAGAAATATACCACCCGCATGCACAAATCCTTTGCAAAATCCTCGTAAAACCTAGAGAAAGATGTACTAGCCACAGAGACAGTGATCAACAGTATTCAATTGTGGCTCCTAAATGGAAAATCCACTTAGTAATTCATCCGGGGGGAATAAAAGTGTCCCATCTTCTACACCCTGTTAAGAATTGAGTTAAAACTTAATTTAGTTTGTGCCTGAAGAAATGTTTAGATCTAGCTCTATTGATAGGCTTTGTATACAGCTGATAAATTTCATTTTCAAGTAGTTTGGTCTGTAACATTGTAGTTGCCAACACCAAACAAGGGAAAGATCAGCTAAATGACTGTCAGCCATGAGGAGCCTTATTACAGGAGCTCTTGCTGAGGACAGTTCTTTTCTATGTTGCTCTTATATTCTGCCTCCTATTTCTAAAGCTGTTCTCTCTGCAGACATAATTACATGTATTAAATAGGTTACTAAAATGTGTGTTCTAAAATAAGACTGAATATGCTCATGAAAACCTTTTCTCCGTCTTACCTACTGGGCTTGACTCCGCATTCTGTGGACATCCAGAATTCCCCACAGAAGTCAGTGCGAGTTTCGGGTGCTACAAGCAACTCAGATTGAGGACTTATTGGTGTCACATACTCCATTGATAGCAGTGGCTTCAGATACCCATCATATTATGCAAATACCTCGGACCCGCATGCTCACTCCTGGTGTGAAAACAGCATGCACCCTAAACACCCTGCTATCAGAATTTTCAGTCTCCCTTCCCCATACATTTCACCCACCCCTTTCAGACTTAGGACACTCCCCTCACCGTGCAACCTGTGTTATTGTCATCATACATCTACAAGATGTGCCAAATGAAGCTAAGTCATTCTGAAAACTTGAAATCTTGTTGCAACTCTGACATGCTTCTCTGTCCCCCTCCCATTTTGGCAGATCCAAACTATACCATTAGCAGCAATTAGGGGAAAATATGTTGGAGACAAAGAACTTTGTTACTTCTTAAAGTTAGGTTTTTAATCTGGAGGACACATCAATGATTTACACTGAAATCATCTTATTCACATTTCAGTCAGAAGCAAGTTTTTCACACTTGATATCTTATCTGACCGAAATGTGAATAAGATGATTTCAGTGTAAAACATTGATGTGTCCTCCAGATTAAAAACCTAACATCTAGTAATTTGAAGTATTGTAAGTGTGACTGGTGCTAGCTGGCAAAGGGTTCACTGCTCTTTATAAGCAACTCCTGTCTCAGGCCTAACTCACTACTTCCATGGTGTTTAGCCATAAAGGGTAGCATGTGAGGGCCCTATTGAAAGCTTGTAGTTTACCAGTATTCGTCATCACAAGATGTGTACACAGGTAATTATGTTATTTCTTAACTATACTGAAAATTATGGTCTTGGAGTGGAAGGGAATCCTGTGATGGCCAAGGGACGGCAACCCTTGTATCTCTGAAACAGTGAGGAACCCCCTTGGGTGAAGGCACCAGGTATTCAGAACCCAACCCAAGCAAGGAGAGGGGAGAGGCCACTCCAAGTATCAAGCCTCCTTTCTGAGGCTTTACACCACACTGGGAATTAGACCTATCCTTGAACTATAAGGGATAAAGGCCTTAAAACCTCCCCAACAAAACTGTCATTATCAAAGCAACAAAGTAATTAGATCAGTTACTTCATTGTGAAAGAAAGAGTGAGTCATTCCCTTCAAATGACCAGATTACCAGTCCTTAAACTAAAGACATTGTTTTTGTTTGTTTTTTAAAACGTCAGAAATGCTGACCAGATTCTGTATTTGCTTAATCCCTCAGGAGATTACTTGAGGGACATATGCAGCTCAAAAAGAAAAGTGCACTGACTACAGACCACATGCTGTGGGGATTCCAGTTTCTGAAAAGAGTTTCCACTGCTTACAGCCTCTCACTTCAAGATCTGAATAGGCATTGCAAACCTAAGTCTCTTATGGTACAGGGCCATTTCCAGGAAGACACACAGAACAAGGTGTTCGGAAGAGGGAGGATGTTGAAACCTCCAGATTCATAGATTCATAGATTCATAGATTATAGGACTGGAAGGGACCTCGAGAGGTCATCGAGTCCAGTCCCCTGCCCGCATGGCAGGACCAAATACTGTCTAGACCATCCCTGATAGACATTTATCTAACCTACTCTTAAATATCTCCAGAGACGGAGATTCCACAACCTCCCTAGGCAATTTGTTCCAGTGTTTAACCACCCTGACAGTTAGGAACTTTTTCCTAATGTCCAACCTAGACCTCCCTTGCTGCAGTTTAAACCCATTGTTTCTGGTTCTATCCTTAGAGGCTAAGGTGAACAAGTTCTCTCCCTCCTCCTTATGACACCCTTTTAGATACCTGAAAACTGCTATCATGTCCCCTCTCAGTCTTCTCTTTTCCAAACTAAACAAACCCAGTTCTTTCAGCCTTCCTTCATAGGTCATGTTCTCAAGACCTTTAATCATTCTTGTTGCTCTTCTTTGGACCCTTTCCAATTTCTCCACATCTTTTTTAAAATGCGGCGCCCAGAACTGGACACAATACTCCAGCTGAGGCCTAACCAGAGCAGAGTAGAGCGGAAGAATGACTTCTCGTGTCTTGCTCACAACACACCTGTTAATGCATCCCAGAATCATGTTTGCTTTTTTTGCAACAGCATCACACTGTTGACTCATATTTAGCTTGTGGTCCACTATAACCCCTAGATCCCTTTCTGCCGTACTCCTTCCTAGACAGTCTTTTCCCATTCTGTATGTGTGAAACTGATTGTTCTTTCCTAAGTGGAGCACTTTGCATTTGTCTTTGTTAAACTTCATCCTGTTTACCTCAGCCCATTTCTCCAATTTGTCCAGATCATTTTGAATTATGACCCTGTCCTCCAAAGTAGTTGCAATCCCTCCCAGTTTGGTATCATCCGCAAACTTAATAAGCGTACTTTCTATGCCAATATCTAAGTCGTTGATGAAGATATTGAACAGAGCCGGTCCCAAAACAGACCCCTGCGGAACCCCACTCGTTACGCCTTTCCAGCAGGATTGGGAACCATTAATAACAACTCTCTGAGTACGGTTATCCAGCCAGTTATGCACCCACCTTATAGTAGCCCCATCTAATTTGTATTTGCCTAGTTTATCGATAAGAATATCATGCGAGACCGTATCAAATGCCTTACTAAAGTCTAGGTATACCACATCCACCGCTTCACCCTTATCCACAAGGCTCGTTATCCTATCAAAGAAAGCTATCAGATTGGTTTGACATGATTTGTTCTTCACAAATCCATGCTGGCTGTTCCCTATCACCTTACCACCTTCCAAGTGTTTGCAGATGATTTCCTTAATTACTTGCTCCATTATCTTCCCTGGCACAGAAGTTAAACTAACTGGTCTGTAGTTACCTGGGTTGTTTTTATTTCCCTTTTTATAGATGGGCACTATATTTGCCCTTTTCCAGTCTTCTGGAATCTCTCCCGTCTCCCATGACTTTCCAAAGATAATAGCTAGAGGCTCAGATACCTCCTCTATTAGCTCCTTGAGTATTCTAGGATGCATTTCATCAGGCCCGGGTGACTTGCAGGCATCTAACTTTTCTAAGTGATTTTTAACTTGTTCTTTTTTTATTTTATCCGCTAAACCTACCCCCTTCCCATTAGCATTCACTATGTTAGGCATTCCTTCAGACTTCTCGGTGAAGACCGAAACAAAGAAGTCATTAAGCATCTCTGCCATTTCCAAGTTTCCTGTTACTGTTTCTCCCTCTTCACTAAGCAGTGGGCCTACCCTGTCTTTGGTCTTCCTCTTGCTTCTAATGTATTGATAAAAAGTCTTCTTGTTTCCTTTTATTCCTGTAGCTAGTTTGAGCTCATTTTGTGCCTTTGCCTTTCTAATCTTGCCCCTGCATTCCTGTGTTGTTTGCCTATATTCATCCTTTGTAATCTGTCCTAGTTTCCATTTTTTATATGACTCCTTTTTATTTTTTAGATCGTGCAAGATCTCGTGGTTAAGCCAAGGTGGTCTTTTGCCACATTTTCTATCTTTCCTAACCAGCGGAATAGCTTGCTTTTGGGCCCTTAATAGTGTCCCTTTGAAAAACTGCCAACTCTCCTCAGTTGTTTTTCCCCTCAGTCTTGATTCCCATGGGACCTTACCCATCAGCTCTCTGAGCTTCCCAAAATCTGCCTTCCTGAAATCCATTGTCTCTATTTTGCTGTTCTCCCTTCTACCCTTCCTTAGAATTGCAAATTCTATGATTTCATGATCACTTTCACCCAGGCTGCCTTCTACTTTCACATTCTCAACGAGTTCCTCCCTATTTGTTAAAATCAAGTCTAGAACAGCTTCCCCCCTAGTAGCTTTTTCAACCTTCTGAAATAAAAAGTTGTCTCCAATGCAGTCCAAGAATTTGTTGGATTGTCTGTGCCCCGCTGTGTTATTTTCCCAACATATATCCGGATAGTTGAAGTCCCCCATCACCACCAAATCTTGGGCTTTGGATGATTTTGTTAGTTGCTTGAAAAAAGCCTCATCCACCTCTTCCACCTAGTTAGGTGGCCTGTAGTAGACTCCTAGCAGAATCCTAGATTCTGAGGATTTTTCTGGTCTGAGCCTATGGTTTACAATATTAAGTGTACTACTTCCACAGCAAGAGTGAACATTTTGTGTTGGCTACCAAATCTAAGATATACAGGTCTTACAGCAGGAAAAAAAAAAAAAAAAATCAAAATTGTTAGCGTCTAGTCCTAGTTATTAACTTCGCTGTTCAGCAGTAGACATGTCCCCTCCAAAAGATTACCTTCTTATGGCATTATTCATGACTAGTGGAAAGTAAAACAAAAAGTAGAGTGCATGCAGAACACAGGCTCACCTTCTAAGCAATATTCAGTGGTCCTCCAATGGGGCCCCTTTCAGGGCCAGCACCACAAACTCGAGAACTGGGGTCAGTTCTCGAGATGCTGCATTTCAATATCAAAAGGGAATATAAGACAATGAAAATGGATATCCTCCTCCACCTAGTTAGTAGCCTTGAAGGACATGTAATCTTGCTTCAGAAGACACACTCCCACCATGGATGCACAACTTTTAGTTCTAGGCTATGCTGTCATAGCTTATCACCATCACTAGCCCTATGGGAAGGGATGTTATGTTAGAGAAGAGCTGTCTGCTGTCACTATAGAAACATGTGGGCCCAATTACATCATAGAATGGCAAGCAGTAAAGGTGAGTGAGCATATGCTGATCGATGTCTACAAGCCATCATCAGTTCAGGGCAAACCTTCACTCTGCTCACTTTCCCAGACTCTTCTCCAGTTGAGGTGGTGGGAATTGAAGGTCCCTACAATAGATGGAATACCCTGACAGAGGTTTATCAAAGTGGGCGTCTGTCACTGATTTACAACTCCTATGACCCAAAGAAACACCAGGCTTTCACAGTAGCAAATAGACAACCGACTCTTCGCCTAACATCACCTTGTCATCTTTTGAGAAACTGCTGCCAGCGGGTGCTTGAAGCTTTCCTGAAGTCTCAGTATTGGCCATCTTGATCACTCTGGGCCTGTGGCTATCAAACAGCTTTCCAAAAATTCTACTCTGTATGCTTGATGGAAGGTCTTTCAAGCAGAACTAAAGACATCTGTCAGTGAGCTGGTGGAACTGGACTGGACATTTCCAAATATAAAAGGACTCCTACCAAACTGTGATTTAGTTCAGGCAGTTGCTATGAAATCAATCTCTAGAAGCTATTGCTGACAGTATATCTCCATGTGGTCATCAAGCTCTACCCAGAGTTCAAATCTGATAGTAACAAACAAAGGGGCTGTTAATAAAAGCAAGCAACATTTTGACTGCTGTATCAGACCAGGCATGATCGATAGAGACTGTCCCAGAGATGGACAGTATTCATTTTATCTGGAAAGCACAGCAGACCACTAAAACTTTCTGGAGATTCCCGCCTCATCAAAAAGAGGTTTCCAGTCACCGCAAATGCTATTACATCTAAGCTGGTGGCTAATGACCATATGCAGAACTTTATAAGTTTCAGTCACATGGATGTATATATAGGTCACAGAGTGGTGGCAGGCTCCTAGTGTAGATTCAAACTTGATGGCTATTTTTTCAGATGGAGATGGAGCAGGCCATAATGTTTATGAAAACAGGAAAAGCTCCAAGCCTGTTTTTTTTTCAAATGGAATTCCTGCCTAAACCCAAAAGCTTACAGGTTTGGTCCCTCAACCAATATTTCCAGCACAACTGCGTCCCAAAAATCTGGTGCAAGGCAAAGGTTATAGCCATTCTGGAACCAGCAAAACCGCTGGAAGATCCCCAAGAGGTACCAACCGATTTCTCTCCTGTGTCTCACATACAAACTTATGGAGAGACTGATTCTGATGGGCATCAAAAAGGTTATCAAACCACCGCTGGCCTTTGTTCAGGCTGTCCTCAGATGATGACAGCGTACCCAAGATCAAGTAAGTCAAGATATCTTTGAGAAGGGCAAGAAAAGTTGGCACCTTTTAGATGGCAGGGGGAAGTCTGTCAGGTGCACATGAGACCATCTGGCACCTGGGGCTGACTGCCACGTTGTTGCAGACTATTCTCTGTAAGTCCATGGAAGTGATGATAAAAATCAGAGTTTCAACTTACAAACCGGAGACAAAGTCATCTGACTTAGGCATCTCTGTAACAGACTCCCACAAAGATCCATTCTAGCTCCCCTCTTTTTCCACATGTATACTTATGACCTACCAACAACTAAGTATGTATAGATGGATGACATCTGTCTCACTGATTTGGAATGATCTATGTGATATTGAAGGGTCTCTCAGCCAGAACATAAATGTTCTGGCCACTTAATCTAAGTCTCCACTGACAAAGTAAGTGAATCTATGATAGTGGCCACTACCTTCCATTGGAACAGTTGACTGGCTAATCACCTCTTTATAGTCCAGGATGAAGACTGTCCACTTACTTTCCAGACAGTTATCACTTATTTAGGAGTCAAACTGGATCACAGTCTAACATACTGGTCCCATGTAGAGACACAGAAAAAGATCACCTTTTGTACTGCCTTGACCCAGAAGCTAGCAAGAACCTCCTGGGAAGTAGAGGCAAATGTTTTACAAACCTCAGTCCTGGCACTAGTATTTGCTCCAGTGGAATATTGTGCAACAGTGAGGAGCAGAAGCTGGGACATGCATCTCATTGATTCAGTGCTGAATACTGTATCCTTAGTTTGGCTAAGGCAACTACTAACATCTAATTTATACATGTCAACTTAGATCTCGCTCCCAAAAACTTCAATAAGATGCAGTTTTAAGAGTGATGACACGAAGTGCCGTGACAGATCGAGCCAGCCTACTACATGCAATGGTGACAATGGTTCCAATAGGTACAAATAAGCAACATCCCACAAGATATGCCCGCCTCCTGAAGAGAAACACCTGCACTTGCAGTTCCTGCTGACTTCTCATGACAGACTTTACGACATCCTTTTGCAACGGCTGTTCATGCAGTCACATCCAGTGCTGCCAGTCCAGTGCCAATGTTGGATTAAGAACAGCATATCAGGGCCTACAGCTATGTCTTCTCGAGTGGCAGCAACTCTGGGATAGACAGGGCTTTTGAAATTCATCAGCAGGCCTAACTTCCATCCACCTAGGACACAGATCCTGGACTAGGCTTTATACCAGAGGTCCCCAAACCGTGGGGCACGCTGCCCCAGGGGGGTGTGGAGGAATGAAAAATGCAGCTAGGGCCCAGGCTAGCCCCCACATGGGACAAGGGGTAGTACCACCCAGCTCCACTCCTGGTCACTGGTCTTGTGCCTGGCTCCCTGCCTGAGTCTCTGTTCCCAGCCCCGCCCCCAGCTGTGGCCCTGCCTCTGCCCTCTTACCCCTGTCCATGTTACAGGCTACTGACTGGAATGGCCAGAGTGGTTGCCAAAGTGCAGAAATTTGGCTTAGCTAAATCTTCAGTGTTACTCCCTGGCAGCAACAGACCGTCAAATATGTGGTGGAGGAGCACACCATGAAAAGATCGGTGAGTGGACTGCAACTATGCAGCAGTTGACTTGTGACACACAAAAGAAATTCAGCATTGATTTTTCCTCCCTCTCAGCTTAAGGACTCCTTTACAGAGGTATTTCATTACAGCAATAATGAATCAACTCACTTTGCTTAGACAGATGAAAGGTCAGTGCTAATACAAACAACCCCTCCCCAAACCTGCAACCCCTAAAGCCCTAACAGGGCTTCCCAGTATTACTTGTTCTTAAGACTTGCTATATTGTCTCTTCCCCTTTTGTTACTTTAGAATAATTTCACAGATTCAGCTTCAAGAGGAATAACTCGAAAGAGGGCATTATAGTACAGCAGGTATTAGCTCAGCTCTGTGAGTAAGGAATTGTATGGCATCATCATTAGCAGAGAATTTAGATAAATTATTCTAACAGATAATAGAACAGGTCTATTGAGTTGATGTCTGATTGCAAGCCATTGATTTTTAACCAATGCTCAGACTTTACCTCTGTAACCCTTCTGCCAGTTGGAGTGGGCAGCAAGAAGGGCTGGGTTCAATATCTGGGGGGTTTCTTTTCAACAATATAACAGAACCGGCTCAAGACCCGACCCAGTAACCTGGGAAAATTTCACTCTACCCCCTGGGCACCTCTAAGAGGCAATTCTTCCCCTCTTGCAAGCACAGAGTTGGAAGTAGAAAGAGTTTCTTTAATAAAAGTAACCTAGCATTAATTTGAGGTAATAGCACAAGCAGTATTCATAAATATAAAAAGCATGAGCAAGACACCCTCCCCAGAGTACAATGGGCAGCGTCCTTTGCTTCAGGTTCTTGAGTCCAACACTCAAGTTCTTGTAGTGTGCCCCCTTCCAACACCCCACTCACAGTAGTTGTGCCTGGTCAGTGCAGACCCAGAGTTCATAGGTACATCTGCATGAATTCTCCTCCCGCCGCACACGTGTGTGCACGTGAGGGGGGGCATGCCCCCCGGCCACTAGCTTCTGTCAGCCACATGCTCACTGCTCCCACCAGCCACTCTCTGATTTCAGCAACCAGTGATTTTTAGCTCTGGACAGAAACACAGGCCTACCAGAACTGGTTTCAGCTCTGATTGAGCAATTAAAATAACAAAAGAGGCTCCTAATGAAGCTGTTTAGCTCTATTCTTTGAGCATTGGTAAGGAACAGATTAAACCAGTCTAGGGAGGACCCTTGAAGATGTGCGGCCTCCTGGCTGGTATGCCTACCGCCACCCCTCTTACTTTCACAGGACTCTGACATTTGAGACCCTGCTTAATGAGGTTCTTTGCACTGAGGGTGAACCCCCCTCATTTGGGACAGGTTAAGCAAGTCCTGCTTTCCTGTACTCCTACAATAATTATAATATTGGTCACCATATTTCACTACCCCTGCATTCAGTACCAAGGTCATTTGTATCCAACACCAAAGTTGATCACTTTGACAAAGATGTACCTGATGAATATGTAAACAGAGCAGGAGCAAACTACATTTACAAGAACACACACCCACAGTCTCTTCTCCTCTCAGCTAGCTCTCAGGGAAGCATTGATTCAGACCCTGCTTATACCTGCACTTGGAAATTAGCCCCAATTTCAGCCTAGTGTAAGTTGCACTTGTGTAAAGCCTCAGGCAAGGAAAAACAATGGAACAGGATAAAATCTACAATGCAAGTCACTTTCCTGGTCTACACTTGGGGTTTGCACCACTGCAACCACATGTTGGGGCACATCCCAAGTGTTGGCAAGGCCTGAGTCACAGGATGGATCCCATCCTTTGGCATGTACACAGATCTTAGTTGAAACCAGCCATTGATCCAAATGCATTTCACTAGTCAGAGCCAGGCAATTTTTGAAGAGGTGGGACACAGCTTCTTACTCATACATATGCCACTTTGCATTAGCTTTTCAAGTCTCCACATAATAATTCAGCTACTATCTTTCCCCCAAGATGTTCATTTGTCCAACCTATCCTAGGCCTGATTACTCAACTGGTTGTTCCAATATACACCAAATACTTTGATTAATTTCTTGGGGTGGGGGCAGGGAGCTGTGGGGAAGGAAGCACAATTTTTTTTTGCATATTTTCCTAGGTTTTTTCATTCTTAACTAGCAAGAGATGGGGAGTACTTTTGGGTAAGAGATTGAGGAAGCATACAGGAGCTCAGCCAGCTACAGTAACTATCTGTTGCAAAAGCCTCAAGGCTTTTTGTTGCTGCTATAAACACACTTGCCAACATACAGAGTAGAAGCACGTTGTAGTTTTTACTTCAGGCAATCCATTCAACACCCAAAGGCAACCCTTGAAGGGTTAGTTTACATAAGTTGTTTTTACAACTATTTACATCATTCAGTTTTTTACTGGTTTGAAAAGGTCAGCTAACTGCACCAGGAAGAAGACACATCCCTTTTGTTGCCCTGCTCGCTGTGGGCACAGGTGTGGCGTCACATTAGCAAATACTGAAATGGAAAGTTTTGATAACAGCGGTCCTGACCTCTGCTGCCCCTAGTAAGCTATTCCCATGCTGTGAAGGGAATAAGTCAGCCTTATGAGACAGGGCTTCTCACTTCCACTAACCTTAGGCTATGCCTACACTGCTTCACAGGTAGGACTATAGGGTGTGTGAAGTCCATTACTGTGAACTTGGGATCTTTAAGTTCCCCTCCACAACATCCACGTGGGGGAGTTACAGCCCAGCACAGCACTTTGGTGTGCACTGCTATCTACATCCCCTTATCCAAATTGCAGGACAGTGTACCTTAGTCTCACAGGGCTTCACTGATTATTTAACCCTGGCTGTAAATTGCTATCTAGCATGAGGGTGGCAAAATCTGGCAGAGAAAAGTATTACAGGTGAAGTTTAGCATGTTTTGTGACCAAATCCATCACTGCCACAACAGCATTATGTGCACTAAAAGTGACAGTTTTAGTAGCTACTTTACCAGGCAACTTGTTTCCTAGGAAATTTGAGAATAAACACAATAGAAAAAAAATATATACATGAAGTTCTCAAAAATCTGAAATGTTTAGTGGATACTGGGTTAAACTGAGGAATTAGTGATGCTTCAGCTAGCATAGAGGGCACAGGTCTGCTATGACCAGGGTCCCAGGGAGGCCACACTGAGTTTGCTCAATTAGGGAAACTGCAAAGAATGGGGCAGCCAGTCCCCCAAAAGATGGCAGGTATTCCAGTACTTAGTTTCACCAAGCCAGGAACAAAACAGCTTCTACAATACCTTACTGGCCAAAACACAGTTCCCTTAAAAGCAACCCAGACTTGGGCTTCTTCCCAGATAGCCAAGTCAAATATAGGATGGGGATTACTGAAAATCTTGTTAGTCATATAAAAAGGTCTACCAATCCCAAACGATCAGACACATTAACCACCAAGTTAATGAATATTTCAGATCTTACCCAAATACACGCTTACAACCAATCTTTTAGTATCTAATATTTAAAGGTTTATTCATAGAAAGAAAAAGGTGAGAGTTAAAATTGGTTAAAAGAATCAAACACATAAAAGAATAATAATTGTATTAGTCTTAAAGCAGTGATGGTGTAAACTGCTAACTGGTTAAGTCTCTGGTTGCTCCCAATTAATTGGAAGGTCCTCAGTCTCTTGGTTAGACTGCTCCCATTAATATATGTCCATAGTCCAAAGATCAGAGCAGGAAAGAGGCAAAATGAAGATGTTTCCAGAGCCTTTTATAGCTTCTGTCATGTGGAGGGAAACTTCATTGTTCCAAACAAAGCCCTTAGCACAATTTGTGGAAAAATATAGGCACACAAGATGGAGTTTAGTATCACATGACCTAGTCACATGCCCTTTGATGAGTCAGGGCAGCCTTTACCCATACTCTAGCTAGAACATCCACAGGAAGGTCCATCAGATAGAAATAAGACTCTACTATAGTCCATTGTGAGAGTTAAGTGCCCTTTGAGGCTGGCCACACTAGAAGTAAGCTGCCTTGTGGGTGTGATCACAGGAGCGAACACAGGCCTACAGTCAATATTCATAACTTTAGATCTAAAACTGATACATGCATACAAATAAGATTATATTCAGCAAACCATTACCTTTCCATTGACAGTTTACATAACATACTTTGTACAAGATTTGTTGCAATTATATAACCATAGTAGCAACAATGATCTACATGGTCATATTTTAATCATATAATGTCACATCTGCCCAGAAACATATAGTCTGTTGTAGGTCATTGTACTAAAGAATAGGAAGCCAGAGCTGGCTGGAAATAGAACATAGGAAATGCATTGATTCAACCCATCTCCTGACCATAGCTCTGTAGGATTGGCCTCAAACGTTGCATTAAACTTATATAAAATACAAACAAGGAATTAGTATCCAAACTTTGAATGGCAAATAGAAAAAGGGCAGAAATTAAAAAGATCCCCCTCCCCACCAAATCCTGCAAAAGAATCCATTTGTCCTCACACTCTCAGAATCTCATTAAGTCAAAAGGATTCCTTACAAACATAAGGGCCATCCACATAAATGTCACAGTAGAATCTAGGCCTGTTAAATATGTTCAGATTTTATGCATACCATACTTCTGCTGAAGTGGTCAGGAGCCAACTGACCACTATATTGGGGTCAGAAAGGAATTTTCCCCCTGGTCAGATTGGCAGGGACCCTGAGTACTTTTTTTCTTCCTCTGCAGCATGGGGCTTGGGTTACTTGCATGTTTAAACTAGTATAAATGGTGGATTCTCCATAACAAAGTCTTTAAATCATGATTTGAGGACTTCAGTAACTCAGTCAGAAGTTAGGGGTCTATTACAGGAGTGGGCAGGTGAAGTTCTGTAGCCTGCGATGTGCAGGAGGTCAGACTAGATGATCAAGATGGTCCTTCTGGTTTTAAAGTCTATGATACCTGCTCTGTAGGAGTCTGATGATGCTGCAGTTCTAAAAAAAAAAACCACAGCCACCAGGAGGTGCTGTATGAGGATACTACAGCTCTCCATCTTTTAAACTAAGAAGATATGCCCAACATGGACCAATTTCTGAGTGTCTCACATTTGTTAAGAAATCATTGCATAACATGATACAGGAAGGCAAAAATGTGTCTTTTTAGGCCAATATCACATGCACACAAATATGATCTGGCAAAGTCTGAAGTTATATTAGCATATACTAACTATAGCTAATCACAAAAATTAGATTGAGGACAACTACTAAGTCATATAGTCCATCCTCCCTGTCAACAGTGTAAATGTTCCCTAAAGGATATTTTCGAGTGCTTTGCACACTCCAGTTTTAAAAGTAACCCCAACAATAGTTTTCCCTTCACATCAAAACCAGGGCTGTTTTAAACAACTTATTACTGCTATCACAAATCCAAAATACAGAACAGGATTTTATTTTTTCATGCATTCAAAAGGAATTTTAGATCATTCTAATTCCATTGATGCTTGCTCTTGAACATTCAACATCACCACATGATTTAATCAGTAAAATCAGATCATTTTTCATCCTGAGCTGGTATGCAAGGCATACCTTCTGGATAAAGCACCACTGTAACTGTATGCTGGCACACCATACAACTGCTTCTAGTTGATGTTTGAGATAGCTTTTCTAAGAAGGAGATGTAAAGAACTACATATCAGGTGACACAGACAACCTCAAGGTATTTCACGTGGCCTGGACAAATTCAACTGAAGTGGAAAGGAAAACAATTTTATAACCTATTACTCCTACACCCTATTACTCATATCTGGAAAATATAAATAAATCAAGAGGAAACCACTGAAGAAATATTAACTCTTTAGCAACACTTTATGAGGTAATAGGATAGCAGGGGGAAAGAGCTATACTAATTACCTGGGATTACTGTAGTGGTTTAATCTAAACAAGTTTATTTTTTCTTGATTATGCCAAAAAATGGCACTGTGTTGGAGTCATATCAAGTTAGGGTTAGGTCTGAAAACAATTTTTTTTTTAAAAGATAGCTTGTTACCTGCAGCCCCGAGAGTTATTTTGTTGCACTAGCTGCCACTAAGCCATTTAGAAATAGAAGTTATGAAGACTAAGTTGAAGGCTAAATGAAAGCAAGAACACCAGGAAATAAACGATTACTGAAAGTAACAGAGTCTAGTGTAGTCAGCACCCTGGGATGTGGATCACGGACCCAGTTAACCACAAAAGGTGCTTTTATAAAAAGTCCTCATGCAGTAAAGAGCCAAACAAACAGTTTACCTCAGATTAGTTTGCAGAAGAAAAACGAGTCAGCTGTTCAAGCTTCCAGTCTACTTCTCAGGATCAGTCTTTCATGAGAGTATTGAAGTGTTGTGTTGCTTCTATAAACCCAGGCCTGAAAAGAAATTACACAAAAAGTTCAAACCTCTAGACTGTTTTCCAATATCACTCCTCCTGTGGATCTGCAAGTACACAGGACTTCTAGCACACATGCACACCTTCCTTTTCTTCTCAAGCATCTGAACTAGAATATAGAATGGGAGGAAGCAGAAGTACTTCCCTTCACCACAGCCCCCTCCTGACTGTCTCTGTAGGAAGGACAGACAGCAATAGCCCTCCCCAGGAAAGGGGGATTAACTGCTCACCCAGGTGGGCACCCTACCAGTATTATACATGTGAAGAATCATCCTAGGTGAATCTCATTCCTGGTGGTTTTTGCTATCTACATGTGGTGGAGGATAGTTTTGCTGTTAATGCACTGGACCAGGATTCAGGAGATCTGGATCCAGTTACTAACTTTGTGACTTGCCCAAGCTCTCACACAGTCTGTAGCAATCTCGCAGCAGCTCAGTTCCTCCTCTCTCAAGTGGGGGATAGTAATACTTACCTCTCTCACTCTGGACTACTTAGACTGTAAGCTCTTCAGGACATGGACTCTTTTTACACAGTGTATGTAAAGCATCTGGCACAAAGGGCGGGGGGGGGGGGGAGAAAAAGATCCTCTCTCAATTGAGACCTATAGATTCTACTGTAATACAAATTAATATGGAATTAAGACTTCAGCAAGAAAGACAAAGATAGAACAGCACTAGGGTACAGCTCAAGTGAAAGGACTGGCAGGTGCAACAGACTCATTAACCTGTTATGTGGACCAGCCACTGAAGAGGAGACAGATGCTCACATTCATCACCTGCTAAGCTCATCACAAGTGACTGAAGTTCACAGCAGTTCAAGTCTCTGTACGGACCACTTGTGTTGACTGTTTGCCATCAGTCATCACTGGGGATTAGATTCTATTCTATAGAGGGGTTTATACCATGCTCATTACTGTAGTATCTGAGCATCTTCCAGTAGTACGTTCAGTAATGAGACTGTACATCGGTCAGGTGTTTGTTCTCTCATCCTCTCCCCAGAGGGAGAGGCGTGTGCAGTGGAGTGTTGTTTTGGGTAGGGTTGTGTGCATGCAGTAAATGTACCTGTTGCTATGCATATATGTTACAGAAGGCAAAAATCCCTGAGTTCCTGGGGGAGGAGGTCATTCCACAATCTCAAACCACCCCCCAGAAAAGGGTCTGGCTCCTGCACAGATGAGATTTGTTGTTATTGTTGAGAATTCTGTTGTGCCAGAGGAGCAAAGTTGTCAACCGTGGTCTTCGTTGAAGAGCTTTAAACAGTCTTCGAGCCCAAGACTTCTTGCACTAAAAGAATGAGCCTCTAGTGCTTGAGCTAAAGGATTAAGATTACGAACTAGTATCTGTACCACACACACACACAATCCTCATGTGTATGTGTAAACCAGTGACTGACGGGGCACAAGAGTAATGTGGGTTACATTTATGTGGTATTGGGAATAGAGCAAGGTGGGAAACAGTTTTCCTGTACTGTGAACATTTTAATGGTTTTAAAAGTATCTCCTCTTCTTCAGAGTGTTTGTTTTTCACAAAAAAGAAGAGATTGATGCCCCAAGCATAACTGAAAGACAAGTGGTTAGGGCATTTGCTCTGCCTGACTCAGACCAAGGACTTTATCTTAAGTCTCCCACACTCCAAGTGAGTGTTCTACCCATAAGACTTTTGGCTATTCTCCCAAAAAATCCCTTCCTGGACCTGACCCCATCCCCCCCCAAATAAACAAACAAGTTTCATTTAAGCCAGTGCTTCTCTAACTTCATTGCACCGTGAGCCCTTTCTGACAACAAAAGTTATTACACGACCCCAGGAGGGAGGACCAAAGCCCGAGCCCCACTGCCCTGCGGGGGGTGGGGGTGGGGGAAAAAGCCAAAGCCCAAGGGTTTCAATTCTGGGGCGGGGACCTGTATCCTGAGCCCTGCCACCCAGGGCTGGAGCCCTTGGGCTTTGGCTTCAGTCCCGGCAGTAGGTTTACCAATTTTCTAATTGCACAAAACTGAACACTCTGGCCCCACCCCCTCCCCTGCCCCTTCTCTGAGCCCCACCTCTTCTGAGGCCCCACCCTCCAATCACTCCAGCCCCACTCCCTCAGTCGCTCGCTCTTCCCCACCCTCACTCACTTTCACTGGGCTGGGACAGGGGGTTGGAGTGCAGGAGGAGGTTAGGGCTCTAACTGGGGGTGCAGGCTCCGGGCTGCGGCCAGAAATGAGAGGTTCGGGATGCAGGAAGGGACTCCAGGCTGGGGTGGGGTGCGGGAACAGGTGAGGGATTTGGAGTGCAGGAGTGGGCTCAGGCCAGGGATGAGGGATTTGGAGTGTGGGAGCAGGCTGAGTCCGAGGGGTTTGCAGTGCAGGAGGGGATGTGGGCTCCGGCTGGGGGTGTGGGCTCTGGGGTGGGGTCAGGGATGAGGGGTTTGGAATGCAGAACAGGTTTCAGTGCTGGGGCAGGGGTGCAGGCTCCAGGAGGGGCTCAGAGCTGGAGTGTGAGAGAGGGGTTCCAACCGGGGCAGGGGGTTCTGGCCAGGCAGCACTTACCTCAGACAGCTCCTGGTTGGCAGTGCAGCGGAACTAAGGTAGGCTCCCTGCTTGCCCTAGCTCCATGCTGTTCTTGGAAGTAGGTGGCATGTCCGGCCTCTAGGTGGAGGTGTGGTCAGGCAGCTCTGCACAGTGCACGCTGCCTATGCCTGCAGGCACCGCCCCCGCTGCTCCCATTGGCCATGGTTCCTGACCAATGGGAGTTGCGGCGCTGGCGATGGGGATGGAGCAGCACACTGATCTTCCCTGATAGCCCTGTACCTAGCGGCCGCAGGGACATGCTGGCTGCTTCCAGGAGCTTCACAGAGCCAGGGAGCCTGCCTTAGCCCCCGCTGCACTGCCGACCGGACTTTTAACAGCCTGGTCAGCAGTGCTGACTGGTGCTGCCAGGATCCCTTTTCGAGCGGGCGTTCTGGTCAAGAACCAGACACCTGGCAACCCTACCTTGTGGTGGGGTTCGGGCTTTGGCCCTAGGCCCCAGCAAATCTATCAGCAGCTTTGGCGACCTCATTAAAATGGGGTCACAACCCACTTTGGAGTCCCAATCCACAGTTTGAGAACTGCTGGTTTAAACCAATAAATGCCAGCAAAGAGATTTTGTTTGATGAATAATGATTTTCTGATAAAAAAAAAGTTTGTTAAAAAAAATTGCTGATCAGTTCTAATGGGGATACCTTCAAACCAAGAAAAGTAAGTAGGGAAAAGCAGCAATTTAGGAAGAAGAGGGAAAATGTTGCAAGTGTGAACCTAATATCCTAATGGCAGAAATCACAGAGAAGGGAAACCCAATTAAACATTTAAAGTTATCTTTCTCTTAGAAAAGTACACAGTGAGATGAGGCCACCCAAGGTATACAGACTCCAAAGCAATATATAGTGCACTACTTTGTTTTCACTAAGATATTGAGCAAGCAGCCCAGGCTAGTGCTGGATTCCAACCTTCCAAGAGAACAGACAAGCCATGAATCAGAATATTCCACAACAGATCTCCTTCAGGTGATAAATGAACTGCAGGAGAAAAGGAATGAATATAAACTATCACTGTTTGTCAGTTATGCAAAAGCTTTCCACTCTACTTGGAAAAAAGTATCCTATAAATAGAGCTCTTCGGTTCCAAGACAGCTGCAGAGTGGTGTTTGGGTTTTGAAAATACAAAATATTTTTTAAAAACCCCACAATTTCAAAGTAAAAAAAAATATATATCAAGACAGGAATAGAAGGCTGACATTATACCAAACTATTTCTAATGAGCCTTAGATGCCACATACTGCATGAACAGTGGAATATATGATTGTGAGGAATGTGATAACAGTTCTGTACTAATAGTACATTTATCCTAATATGCATTTGTCCATAAGTTATACATCTAGCTATTTTATAGCCACTTTTAGGACATTGAAGTTGGTGAACATCTGTCCTTTATAGATCATGAAAAGGATCATTCGCAAGAGGTTATATAATAGCATTATAAGAGTACAAAGGCTGATATGTTCACTACATACAATGGTGTGGTAATTGATATCTGTATGTAGACATCCATTGTACACCAGTTATACATAGTGGGCATACCTAATATAGATATTTATCTATGACTACACCATACATAAATATATCAGATTAGAACCAAGCAAAAACATCTCTCAGGCATATAACTGGAGCATACTAATGGATATCTTAATTTTCAATTCTGGGCACTTCATTATGTAAGTGACACTGACAAGTGGGAGAGCAACAAATTTGACCAAGGTCTAGAGAAACTGATTTACAAGGAAAGATTTTTAAAAAGGTTGAATAGAGAGATTACTTAAGTGAAGAGTAAGGAGAGATCACAATTACAATCTGGAACTCAAACCACTTTTTGATGTTCAGAAAAGTTTGGTTAAATGCCTCCTCATTCCTTCACTTTGTTGCCTTCATTTTGTTGACCAAGCCTGCTCTGCATTGCAAGTGAGGCCTGAATCTTCCCCAGTAGCAATGACTCAAAGAATGAATCAAAAGATAGAACAAACTTTAAATTTAGAATGACTTCAGCTCTTCCCAAAACTAAACCTAGGCTTGCTGAATATGCAGCAGGTTTTCTTTGACAGAATTACATTTTCTCCTGAAAAAGTCTTTAATGTTTCTCTTCATTTACTCTGCATCTCATTCAGTTACTTGTGATTAATTATGCAGGAATCCTTTTAATACTATGCTCTGCTCTAGATTTATACATGAAGCAGAATGCAAACAGAAAACAGGAGAAAGATGGGTTCAAAAATTCTAACAATTGTGACCCTTGAATTTGGGTTTTGTAGTGTTTTATTCCTATCATTTTTGTTCTTATTGTATAATCTACCCAGTGAATTTTTCTGACTTTCACATTACCTATGTGTAACACACAATAGCAGAATTAGTATTGGAAAAAAATGTCAAGAGGCTTCCTTACTTTGACAGTCTCAAATAGATATTTAGCAGTTGCCAAATATCTGTGCTGATGAGAAAATCTGACATTTTGTTATTTAAAACAGAAATAGTATCTGTACTTTCCACTCCCTCACATTCAAGAAAATATTTAGAAAATACGAAGTCTCACACACACCTCCCCCAAGGAAAGCTAAAGCTGTTGAAATAAGAAAGACATATCCAGACTCAAATTCCTCCTGAATTATTCAAAGTTGAAGGTCATGCCTTAAGACACTACGAAGGGAAATTTCCCTTAATTTGTAACTAAGGTCTGAGGTTTTCCCTCTTCCTCAGAAATCACGAGGTGACCATGAGTTCTATCTAACCAGACAACCAATTGTATGAATTTGTAAGAACAGTTACCAATATTCTATTAATTTACACAGACACTAATTTAAATAAATATGTTCCAACATTAAATATATTCTTCAGATGGGTGAGCTCCCCTATTAACAAATAGAGCTGATGGTTGTGATGAACAACTGAGCAAGAATGTATACTTCATCCCTCAAATTGGAGAAACTGAACCCGAGCCTTCTAAAAAGTCTGTCTTTGGCAGAAATGACCAGATAAGCAGAGGGCACAAATATCATTAATGGATCTCTGGTCAAAAGTAGACCTTACTAGCTCTTTAATTGGACTGCTGTAAATATTATTCTAGAAAGGTTAGCAAGACCAACTACTGAAGAACGCTGAAAGCCCAGGATTTATCAATCCTAGTTTAGAGCACCTGGTGCAGTCCTCTGAGCCCTGTTTCTATAATTGTCCCCACCATGCATACTCAACTTCCTTCCAGCTTTTGGCAAATTCTTCAGACTATCAGAATTACCTGAAAAATCTGAGGACTTTCAGTGCTAACATGTACACAGTTTCCACAAGGGCAAAAGTGACTCTGCACAGACTAGAAAAGAGAGAGATGGGTTTTAACTGTGTATAATTTTCTAATGTACCCAGGGTGTAGTAGCTAGTCACTAGTATCTAGTTCGAACCAAGTTTAAAAGCTTCTGAATTGCAATGCTGTCTGGACCACGGCTGGCTCCAGGTTTTCTGCTGCCCCAAGCAGAAAAAAAAAAAAAAAAAAAAAAACCCCAAAAAAAGGCACAGCAGTGGGATCGTGCCACCCCGCTCCACTCTTCAGCGGCAGGTCCTTCATTCCAAGGGGGACTGAGGGACCCGCCGCCAAAGGCCCGGCTGTGCCGCCCCTTGGTATTGGCCGCCCCAAGCACCTGCTTCCTTAGCTGGTGCCGGCCCTGGCCTGGACTCTCTTCGAGTGGCACATATTGTTTTTCTGATTTGATGGTGGATTATTTCCCAGATGGCTCAGAGGAATGATGGGGAGCATGGCCAGTTGAGAAAAAACACCGCAGGCAGGCAAAGTCCTATTGTAGGCAGGCGTGCCACTGCACTGCCATGTAATCTAGTCATTTACTAAATTAGAAACTCATTAAAAAAAAAACATTTAAAATGTATTCTGTCAGAATAAGTCTCTCCTACTTCATAGCAATTCACTGACTAAATTTGACAGCTATGTAGTAAAATGCAACTCTAATATCTTCAGCATGTACAGGCAAGAGCTTCTGGTTACTGCACCTAAACATACACACCAGTCAGTGCACTGGATTTCTGGAATACATTTTTTTTTTTTAAAACTACAGAACACAATTTCAGCCCCCTTCTCCATGAAGGAGAAGTGATAATGTTGAAATATAGGAAGCAGGTTTGTCTGTGTTGGGTACCCAGTAGTACTATCAAATTAAAAAACACTTTAAAAAGCAAAACATATTCCACTTGGCCATTTGTTCTGCTGCATGTCCCTTCTGCTCTGTTTATAGCCTCAGTAAAGCATAGGGCAGAGCTGGAAAAGCTCAGTCAAAAATACAACCTACTGAAAAGGTCATATCATAGGAAGCCATCAAAGTTTGCTAACTTATTGTCATGGAAAACATTGTAATGGGAACAGGAAGGGCTACACAATTTAACCCAATCTAGGCAAAATGTCAAGACCTGTAAATTTGTAGTCATCTGACTGCCAAATTAAAACCCTAAATAAATAATGTAGTTCTTCCCAACCAATGATCAGAAGAATAGATCAACATTTCCAGCTGTTTTACCCTCCATCTTCCAGTTTTCTCATGGTATTCTACAAAGATAAAGCTAGTCAGGGGCATGAAATGCTGAGGAGTGGATGGCTCAGCTGAATGCTATACAGGAACTTTCACCTGCAGGAAGCTTGTTTGAATCTAGTAGTTTGAGGGTGACCAAGAGAGTAATTATCTACTAGTTGTTTGGTGACTGATTTAAAATGAGTTGATGATCTCTGTTGTCACTTTCTAGTAGAACTGTGGCCATATCACTCACCCCCACAATCATGACAACAGGTAGATTCTTGACAGAAAGGACAAACACTGAACAGATATATAGATTTGAGTTTCTCACCCCTAGAATTGCTCTCTCCAGCACTGTGTTAGATAAAAATCATGAAAGGTAGCATGGGAAAGCTTGTACTGCTCAGCTGCTGTCTAACCCTATAGGTACCTAAATTCACCCTGCCTACATTGTCATCATAAATGTCACTTAGGCACCTTAGGCCTTGTCCACACTGGTGGCAGCATGCAGGGTATGTGTAGTTACATGTTGCAGTGAGAGACGGGGGGAAGAGGAGGAGGAGGAGGGAAAAGACTTTGGCAGGGAGTTGCCAGAGCCTTTCACTGCTTCCTCACCCTGCCAGAGTCTCTCACTGCAGTGGGGAAAGGCTCCAGCAGTGGGAAAGCAGTAGGACACTATATAGCTGAAAGTAGTAGATGTGAAAGGCATTGTCCGGGCACCTGGAGAGCCATGCAGGGTTCTGGTCTGTCTGAATTCTAGTCACCTAAACAGTGCTCCACAGGGGTGACCTTAGGGGAAATGGCACCCACCATCTCTGGCCCAGTGTATATTTAGTTATTTATTCACAATGAACAGTTTCAAACAGGAGAGAAGGATCCATGTCAGAATACCTGTAGTCCAGTGGTAGGGGACTCACCTGAGGGGAGGGGGAAGACCCCTGTGTAAATCTTCATCAGGTAGAGAGGGGAGCTGCATGAGGGTCTCCCATGTGCCAGGCAAGAACTCTAACTACTGGACTGATGGTTAGAAGGTAGTCCTCCTTCTCCATGTCCCCTTTTCCTCTGCAGCCATTTTGCATGATATTAGGCATACTTACAAAATGGCTTAGGCATCTGATTTCAGGAGATGGTTCCCAGCTGCAGATCCCAAGCAGGGACAGGCACTGAACTTCCAGAGAGGAGCAGGGCTGAGGACAGATCACTCTCCTTAGCATCTGCTACTGACTCACTTCAGTGGTTCCCCACTCAGGTGTGTATGAACAGGATCCACAAAGCTAGCACACTATCTCTCCCCAGGCATTGTACAAGGAGCCTAAGCACTTAACCCTGGTCCTATTGATTCAGCTAGGTGGCTAGACACCTAAAAGTTAGATGTTGCAAGGCCTAAATCTCTTTGTAGATAAGATATTTGCACAGTTTAGCTGAAGCCCTCTTTCATAACGACACTCAAAACCAGGCAACAACTGGCCGTTCCTACTAGAATCTGTTGCCCTTATTCACATTGACTAATACTTTACTTTACACAGTCCTATTGGGGAGAAAAAAAAATGTGAAGTCTAGCGGAATCTAGGCTTAAGTTAAGTGGCATTAAACGTGCTGCATTTGTGAATAAAACCAGATTTTAACATTTGTTCTGTGAAAAAAGTTTTTAAATCTCAGGAGCATGGAACTTAGTGATGGAAGAGATTTATAGTACGTCCATCCAACACATTAGCTTTTTGCATCTACCTGTCATTATTGGGTCATGTGTCTAGTAGTTGGGAGTAACAAACTTTCAGTATTCTATGAGTTGCTAGTGTTCTTCCAGCACAGAAATTAAATCAGGAACCAACATCAGGGTTAACAACCTGCAACTTGGCCCCCAGTTATGTCTTTGGAGTAACCTCACACTTTGAGGTACAATGGAAAGCAAGCTCTAGTATAACAGATATGGACATCTTTTCTTTAATGAGCCTTTTGGCTTTAAGTTTCTAGATGCATTACTTTGAGGTAGTTGGGATACAAGTAAACACCAGGACCTTCATGCACATTCGACATTACAAGAGTCCCTAGAATCCTGAGTTTAGCATTAAGACATGTAGCATTCTATTAGGTTGTTCTGAGCATACTGAATTTTATCCATATCTAGAATTGTCACGGAATATATAGTGCACCTCTGTAGTATGTTTATACGTGCCTTAAACACTAGTTAGGCAAGAGTGCAGAAAGTGAGTTAGAGAAAACACTTACATATAACATATGTATGTTTATTGATAGAAATTACACATAGAGATTAGGAAGGATTACACAAGGAGAGATTCATATTTTAGATTACTGTACAAAATATGGGAGTCACACTAATGCATGGGATTTAGTCAATGTATTTATATACCAGTGGATTACTGGCTTCTCACATGTCCAGCCCTTACCTGGGCTCACCCTTGAGTCTTCAATAGCACTAGCTACCAGACTGAAAAAAATATAATTGCATTGGTACTTACTGTAGGGCAAAGATCCTGTGCCTGTCACTAGTGTTATTCTAGTCCACATCTCCTCTCCTTTACAAGGCTGCAAGTCCAAATAAGGTAGCCTACTTCCCCCCCACAACTCCAGGGTCAGGTCTTAGCTGTCCACGGCTACAGAATTCCAGTATTTCATTGCTTTTCAAAGAGAAGGAAAATTCCCTTACTTCACAACTCTTAAACTTCTCCTTCCATCTAGATTTCAGCTGGTGCAATAACCAAACGCTGCTCAACCCCCCACTACAGGGCTAGATTAATTGTTCTAATCAGTCATTCCCAGGATGACCCAATTAAGTGTAATTAGCTACCCCCTTTACTCCTTTCTTGGTCTATTCCCTTTTCCCTACCACAGATATTTTACATTTGCATTTTTAACCTAGCTACTGAAGCCCTCTTAAAAGTTGGCCTTTCAACCCCAAGCTTTTAATAATTAGGAAAACCATAGATTGCTTTAAAATGCAACACTTTGAGCCAAGGCTCCTAATAAAACCCAGGCTTCTCTTTAAAAAAAAATCATAGTGCTAGAAAAACAACTATGTAATATGTACATCATGAATGTGCTGCAAAACTGTTCCCCATGTGTGGAAAATTTTAGATTCCTTTCACGTACACTTGAGGCATCTCAAGTTAGCCTCCTTCATCTTAATCCGAGGAAGATTTGCAGTTTGAGAAGCAATGTACCAAGGAAAGAGAGAGGGAGAGAGATCCCTTTTACTCGGATTTATTTTACGCACCTTCCCCGCCCCCCCCCCCCCCCGCCACTCTGTACTGGGCAACTGGCAGCAACACAGCTCTGTTTTCTTTCTACCTACTAATCACTTTGACACACCAGTCAGACACACACTATAGAAGGATAAACTTCTTCCCGGTTGGCATTTCTGGTATTGCAGCGTTTATGTAGCAAGAGGTTTTCCATTCACATGATTCACTAGAAAGGAGATTCATTGCAGTGCACTTAGCAAAATTCCAGCCTAGCAGAGTGGACAGTTAGTGTGAGACTTTTCTATGAAGTAGGGTTGCCAACTTTCTAATCACACAAAACCGAAACCCCTGCCTCATCCCTTCCCTGAGACCCCACCCACTGTAGCTTGCTCTCCCTCCACTCTCATTGGGCTGGAGCAGGGATGTGGGAGAGTTCAGGCTGGGGGTGCAGGCTCCAGGGTGGGGCCAGAAATGAGGGGTTCAGGGTGAAGCAGGGGACTCTGGGCTGAGGCCGAGGGGTTTGGCATGCAGGAGTGGGCTCAGGGCTGTGGTAGGGGCTTGGGGTGTGGGAGGGACCAGGGATGAGGGGTTTGGGGTGGAGGAGAGGGCTCAGGGCTGGGGCAGGGGTGCAGGCTCTGGGACAGAGTTAGGGTGCAGGGGGGGTGAAAGGCTGGGGGAGGGGGTTGGGGTGCAGGCTCTGAGAGAAAGTTTCAACCTGGGGCAGGGGGTTGGGGTGCGGGAGGGGGATCGGCGTGCGGTCTCCAGATGGGCAGCACTTACCTCAGGCAGCTCCTGGTTGGCTCTGCGCAGCTCCTGGAAGCTGCTAGTATGTCCCTGCAGCCCATAGGTAGAGGGGCCAGGTGGCTCTGTGCCCTGCCCAGGCCCGCTGGGGGCAGGGGCAGAACGCAGAGCTTCCCTGATTGCCCATCCACCTAGGGGCCACCAACAGGGACATGCCGGCCACTTCCGGAAGTTGCGCAGAGCCAGGGAACCTGTCTCAGCCCCGCTGCACTGCTAACCAGACTTTTAACGGAGCAGCCTGGATCCCTTTTCGTTTGGGTGCGCCTGTCGAAAACCAGACCCTTGGCAACCCTACTATGAAGAAAGAACCCATTTTATGCTAATAGAAAGTAGTATTTTTTCCCCAGTTATAGATGCAACAGCTCCATGGAATTAGGCAGCCTATCTAAGAGGAACTCTTCGCACAGCTTCAAGTGGAGGTGCTTTAGAGAAATAGTCACTAAATTATTTGGGTGAATTAGGAATATGAACAATTAAAAAGAAAAACAAAGCATACATAGACATTTGACTGGAATCTCCTCAGTGCAGGGAGTACTGTTTTCTACATATGCTCAGTGCCTAGCACAACAGGACGTCCATTCCCAATTGGAGCTGGCTAGTAGGAGCTACCTCAATATAAATTGTTGTTAAATGAAAGGTGATATCAGTGTTAGCGTACTAGATGTCGCTTTAAAAAATATTTTAGTGCTCCTGAAAGGTATGGGATGGATAGCATTACAAATCTATTAATGGTATGTGAACAGTAAGAGCTATGGCAAAAGTCTCATCACAGTAGTCCACTAAAAGTGGAGACTGTCACACGAAAGGCAGCACCTGCTTTACAGAGTAATTTGTGGAATGGGGAAGGGAGAAGAGCAAAGCAGAGGAGATGACCTGTAAAGGGAGGCCTTGTATAACCCCTTTTGAGATACTTACCAGTAACAAATGCTCAGATCATGTCTTCCATAGCAATTAGCAATTTTTCATACCATATGGGAAGCCTGAGTGTTATTCCCATACCTACTGGCAAGATGACAGCTATTTGCCTACAGCCACCTATTTTTTTTAATTTAGCTGTTACCACTCAAGAAAGATCTTGGAGTCATTGTGGATAGTTCTCTGAAAACATCTACTCAATGTGCAGCGGCAGTCAAAAAAGCGAACAGAATGTTCGGAATCATCAAGAAAGGGATAGATAAGACAGAAAATATCATATTGCCTCTATATAAATTCATGGTATGCCCACACCTTGAATACTGCGTGCAGATGTGGTTGCCTCATCTCAAAAAAGATATATTGGAATTGGAAAAGGTTCAGAAAGGAGCAACACAAATTATTAGGGGTATAGAAAGGCTTCCGTATGAGGAGAGATTAATAAGACTGGGGCTTTTCAGCTTCGAAAAGAGGCGACTAAAGGGGGGATATGATAGAAGTTTATAAAATCATGAGTGGTATAGAGAAAGTAAATAAGGAAGTGTTATTTACTCCTTCTCGTAATACAAGAACAAGGGGCCACCAAATGAAATTAATAGATAGCAGGTTTAAAACAAACACAAGAAAGTATTTTTTCATGCAACGCACTGCCAACCTCTGGAACTCCTTGCCAGAGGGTGATGTGAAGCCCAATACTATAACGAGGTTCAAAAGGGAGCTAGATAGATTCATGGAAGTTAGGTCCATCAATGGCTATTAGACAGGATGGGCAGGAATGGTGTCCCTAGCCTCTCTTTGCCAGAAGCTGGGATTGGGTGACAGGGGATGGATCACTTGATGATAACCCGTCTGTTCATTCCCTTTCGGGCCTCTGCCATTGGCCATTGTCAGAGGACAGGATACTGGGCTTGATGGACCTTTGGTCTGACCCAGAATGGCTGTTCTTATGTTCTTAAGAGAAGAGACCCTCATCCATTGGATTAAAACAAAAATATAAGACCCACTCAAAAAAGAAAGAAGAACAGGAGTACTTGTGGCACCTTAGAGACTAACAAATTTATTAGAGCATAAGCTTTCGTGGACTACAGCCCACTTCTTCGGATGCATATAGAATGGAACATATATTGAGGAGATATATATACACACATACAGAGAGCATAAACAGGTGGGAGTTGTCTTACCAACTCTGAGAGGCCAATTAATTAAGAGAAAAAAAACTTTTGAAGTGATAATCAAGCTAGCCCAGTACAGACAGGTTGATAAGAAGCGTGAGAGTACTTACAAGGGGAGATAGAGTCAATGTTTGTAATGGCTCAGCCATTCCCAGTCCTTATTCAAACTGGAGTTGATTGTGTCTAGTTTGCATATCAATTCTAGCTCAGCAGTCTCTCTTTGGAGTCTGTTTTTGAAGTTTTTCTGTTGTAATATAGCCACCCGCAGGTCTGTCACTGAATGACCAGACAGGTTAAAGTGTTCTCCCACTGGTTTTTGAGTATTTTGATTCCTGATGTCAGATTTGTGTCCATTAATTCTTTTGCGTAGAGACTGTCCGGTTTGGCCAATGTACATGGCAAAGGGGCATTGCTGGCACATGATGGCATATATCACATTGGTAGATGTGCAGGTGAACGAGCCCCTGATGGTATGGCTGATGTGATTAGGTCCTTTTTTCAAAAAAGAAAAGCTACATTTAAAATCTTGTCCGTATTTGTCCTCTTTCCCTCATCTGTGCCAGATGTTGACCCTTGTTTACTGTTGGTTTGGCCCTTATGCAGATATAATCTTTTAAGTGAATGGAGTCTGCACACAAGTCCAAAGAGAAACTATACATTCATATTAAGGTATTACCCCACTTGATTTCTGGCTTTATTAATAAAATGTAATCCAAATGAAAACCAGGCTCGGTTGCTCCAGGATTCCTTTGCTCAGATTAATTCTGTCCTAGAAGCAAAGAGCTAGATTTAATGGTCTTCAGGAGCCCACTAGATGCTGATCTACATATTTAAGAATCTGGCCCACAATCCCTCTACCAGAAACTTAACCACCTACTCCTGGGGGAATTCTGCATCACTGCGCATGCTCAGAATTGATGTCCCCTGCAGATTTCTTTGCTTCCACACAGAAAAATGACTTGCTGATGGGGAAGCAAAGGGAAACCACAAGAGCAGTCATGTGACCCTCCCCAACAGTATGTTTTGGGTGCCCAGGGTAGCCGGCAGAGAGGTAAATCATTGTGGGGCAGGGGATGGGACTGGGGAAGACCTGGCTGATGGCTCCTACCCTGCACCAAGCTCAGCTACTGTCCCAGCCGGGCTCCGGAGGACTTCCTCTTCTCCTGTATGGCATCCAGGGCTAGGTCAGACCCACCCCCAGATTTCTCAGCTAATTGCAGGAAGCTCTGCAAACTCCTTCCCCCACCCCACTTCCTGAACCCATCACTCCTCAGTTGCATGTTGAGGGATCCCTATACAGGAAGCTGTTTGCCCATCTGCCCAACCCCCATGCATACAGACCCTCCCGCTGGGCCTCACCCCACCCTGCACTCAGAACTCCTCCGATGAGTCCCACTCCCTCTGCACCTGGATCCCACCCCCCGAGCCACCCGTACCCAGAGCCCAACCCCACTGAGCCCCAACCAGCTGCACTTGGAGTCCCACCCTTCTAAGCCCCACTCCCTCAACAGCTGGACCCCCCACTAAGCTCCCCAACACCCAGACCCCCCTGCTGAGCTCTATCCACTGATACCCAGACCTCCCCCCTGCTGAACCTCAACTACCTTCACCTGGACCCCTTTGCAGAGTCCCATTACTGTTGCACTCAGAACCCCACTCAACAAGCCCCTGTGCATCCAGATCCCCCCATACCCAGATCCTCCACTGAACCACCCACACCCAGATTGCCCCACACAGAGCCCTCTCCACCCACACCTGGATCCCCCCACACTAAGCCCCTGCACTCTTGGATCCTGCCTTGCTGAGCCTGCCTGCTCACACCTGGCATGGAGTGGCAGGGCCCTGGGATGTTTCTGGGATAGGCCTGATCCTTGTACTGTGCCAGGATTGAGCTCAGCCTCGCTACTGAGAGTGCCCCGGGGGGAGCTGTACAGTGATTTCCAACCTCTGTGCAGCCAGTGGCCTGTGCTCCCTAATATCATGCTGGAGCCTCCACATTTATTTGACAAATAAAATTTGCAGAACTTTAAAATGTGCACAGAATTCCCTCATCCCCATTCCTTTACATTTAAGGTGGAGTCTTATGACAGATTGGTCCAGGCATGGTACAGCATTAGTTAACTGGTAGCTCCCAGCAGGCTTCCAATGCCTTCTAAAAGGGTGAATCCTGCCACCTGTTACAGGTTCTTGAAACAGCTGTAGGACAGGCACAAAAAGTTCTGAAGAACCACTAATGATTGCATAGAATCAATAGCAGTAACAATCCTTCTCAAGAAGGTGGTTACAGACTTTGCTAGAAGTGCATTACGGTAATGCAAATGCACAAAACTGCTGTAGAGTAGCTCTCTATGGATGCTAAAGACATCTGCAAGGGGATAGGTGATATTGCTATGAAAAGATGCGCTCACAGCTAATGTATTTCAGGTAAATATCTGAAGTTATTTGATTTGTAATGGGATGTTTGATCTGCCCTGAGGATCTGTAATGTGATGAGGTGGGGCATTAATGTGTTCAACATTAACAGCAACAACAAAAGCCACCTGGATACTGACAGAAGAGTCATTTGTTTCCCAAGTAAATGGTTGAATATCGTAGAGCTAACAGTCTTAATGAAGCTTACAAATAAGTAATGGTTTGCTTTCCACAGTACTGTAATCATTAAAAGAGACAAAACACAGAATGGATTGAGGTAATGACTCTTGGCAGAGGTACAAAGCAGCAAAACTGACTCTGAAATACAGCTAGTGCATTATAGCATTAATGGTTAGGGCCAACATCAATTTCCAGCTTCTTTACACAATGTTTCTTCGCCATCTCCTCCCCCTGCATGTCTGAACTATGTTTATATTCTTCATTTTCACATCTGGCTCATTTGTCTGAACCTTTAATAGCTCTTGCTTTCAGTAGAAAGCAACACTATATTGTAGGCCTATACTAGAATTTGGGTGTAGCCAGCTTTTTAAATAGAAACAATTCCTGGCCAACAAGGTCCCCAAAGTTTATAATGCACAGTGTTTGTCCATTCTGTTGCATAGCTGGCAAAGAATCCATATGCAGAGGCTATAGAAGTCATGGAAATGGAGGGAAAGTTGAAAGAGTTAAGTTTCCATACTACTATGTATTTTGAAGATTTGTTTTAAATGTTGTGTTCTGGTGGCAGCAGTACTGAATGAGAGTAATGGTACCTTCGGGCAATTAACCCCAACCTCCCTTCATTTCCCCCTGCCCCCACATTAAAGATTTCTACTCAAAGAACTTCTGTTTGTTAACTCAAGCAGAACAAATGTCAGATCATCCTAAAAAAATTGTATTTTCAAGTCTGTTTTCTAGGTTTAGGTATATTTAATCCTGCCTCAGCATGGACTAGATGGCCTCCTGATGCCCCTCCAGACATACATTTTAGTCTTCATGGATTTGGAGTAGAAGCATATCAGTTAATGCACCACGTCAAGTGGAGTGGTGCTTTTATTTATTTAAGTATATACAGTCCCCATGTATCCTTAACAGCAGTTGTTCCCCCATTTGGAAAAACAAACAAACAAACAAAAACAACACACACAGAAAGCTGTACACACAGGCATTGTTACCATGGGGCAATAGTTTGATGCTAGTCCACCACATCTAAAATATATACAGCTGCATAGCTTCGGTGGTAATATCCTCTTCCCAGCCAGATGGGAGCAATAATACTGTGAGGTATCTCCAAGTTTTTATCCTAAGTTTATTGATCTTCCTTTTGCAAGCTCAATTCATATCTGCAAAAGAGGGACTGCCAAATCGGTGGGTGGGAAAAGAAAAAAAAAAAAAAGCAGGGGACATTTACAAACACAAATTTTAGTAGTTCCAAAGGGTGCCTTCGAGGTAATGAGATGGATAACTACTAAGATCCTGCACCCATTATATATCTGGGTTTAAACACACAGAAAACTCCTTTTGGAGGAAAAAACAAACAAAAGTGAGTCAATGTTTCTAGCAGGCATAAATTGCACTTGCAATAGGGATTGGGGGGGGGGGGGTCAAAGCCCACCTGAAAAATGTTTCTAACAAGGACCAACTCCAGCCAGAGAGGCACATTTCTAAGGCTGAAAATGAAATGCAGGTCTAAAAAGATACTAACTGATTTTGGATAGAATTGAGAGTCATCTTCAACCCTACCACAATCACCTCTTCATTTAATTCTTGAGTCTGCTGAAAGAAATTATGCCTGAAGATGAATGTAGGGAGGAACAGAGGGTAGACTGGTCAGAAAGGGCAGCAAAAACTTTGTGGGCAGACAGATTGTAACCCTTGCCCTGAGATGGCTGGAGAGCTCTGTCTTTAAAGTCCTATTGTAAGGTTCTCCTGTTGTGACACAGCACACTATTACCCCAAACAATGCTCTGCTCCTTAGCTGTGCTTATTCAGGAGTAGGCAGAGACTTGCAATTGTCATTATCACCTAGAGAATCATGTTTGCCTTGTGATTCACTATATTGCAGAGTCTATACTTAATGGTTCCAGCATGAACCTTCAACAAAGATGAACCTTCAACAAAGCACTAAGTATTAGAATATCTTATTTGCTATTTCATCCCTGTATGTAATTCCCTTTAGATGGGGAACCAAGTTAGTTTGAATCCTAATCTATCAGTCTCCAAGAGCACAGTTCAAGCATTCTGAGGGTTATGATTATAAAATGTAAAATAAAGGTAATGAATGATGATGCATTACCTGTACTCTGAAAGCAAAGAACTGCAACAGAAGAGAGTGGTGGTAACAGTGAATATATTTCTGTTGAAAATCAGTATGGGAAGGGACATTATTCAGGTTCAGTATCTTAGTTCATAAGGACTTTGTTACAGTTCACTGATCTACTCAATCTATTTTTAATTAAAACTCTTTGCTACCCAAAGCTTAGACTAATCCCTGAGAATTAGAGATGCCAAAACAAACAAGAGAAGAGAAGAGTTATGCTGATAGATGCCCCTGGAGAACAAGTCTGGGTTTTCAGGTTATCACATTAGCTTCGGAAATGAGGCTTAATATACAGGTGGGCATTCAAGATTGTTCCACCCTGGAATAAGGGAACTGAAGACTGATGGTGTCTAAGTTACCTTAATTTCCTTCAACTATTGCAGTCAGATGTAATTGAGCACTCTTGTGGCGGTTAAAAAGTTAGGGATACATGTAACAAAATGATTCCTAAAAAAAGTTAGAAAAATCCATACTTCAGATCTTGAAAATGATGAACATTAAAGCAATCCAAAACACTTAAAGCAGGATTTCTGGCACTGGGGAACTGTGTTTTGGTTAATTAGACTTTGCATATAAGTGGGTAGAGGCCTGGCCATTTCTGAACAGTCACTGCCTTTCTAGTTGGCCAGTCATCTTGCAATCTGAACAAAACTAGATAACCACAAAGGGAGTGAGCAAGTGTCCTCTCCTTTGAAACTATTTGACACACAGAAGATCCTTTTATTACCATCACGATTACTAAGCAGTTTAGTTTCTTCTCTAGATCCCCTCAGTGGAAGATTGGGGAAAGTCTGCTGCTTTAATGGATAACTACATGGCAAATGCCCATTCAGAAAACACTGACATCCAAGAGGAAGAAAGGAGAAACATCCAGCCGTGTGTTTTGCCTTTTTTCTGTATACTTCAGTTTAAGAACTCTCCTGATATACAAAGTTAAACAGCCATTTTGTTCTCAGTATTGGCATAGCCTGCAGCAGAGCAGGCACACACTCGTTTTCTATTATAGAGCCCAAAAACATAAGTAAAATCTCCTTAATTTAAATAATGATTCCAGACATGTTTTGCTTCTTGCACATAGGAGTGATTTGTGGTGTCTCTCTCTTCTGTTGTAATTCTGGATAACTACATGGACTCGATATTGGCATAACTTTGGAGTCCATCGACTCTGGTTTAAATCAGCAGAGCTCTATTGATTTGAATGGAGCTCTGCAAATTTACACCAGCAGAGTATCTGGATCATTCCCAAATGTGCTGGGTCTTATCCCATAAGGAGAATACAAGAAAGTGCAGGAAGCAGAGAAATGAGGTTGGATACCACTTGTTACTCTTTTATAAACCTTATTTTCATGATTCACCATTTGTTAGATAAATATTTTCTACTAATAAAAGAGGTGGCCGTAGGGGCTTTAACAGTAGGGTAGCCAACCCACATTAACTAGCTCACTGTAAAACCCTGGTGGGGACAAGGCACCTGTAGTTTTCCCATGAAGTGAACTATGCAAAGTAAACCACAAATGGGGTACGGTATTGACCTCATCTAGCTTCCTCACAGTAAAGGCTCCAGGTACCTTGTCTCCACTGGGATTTACCAGTGGAATAGTTAATTCACATTAGTTGCCCTATGTATAAAATGTAGCTTTTTCTGGCACTGAAAATCTAGCCTATGAAATTTTCCTCCTCAAATATTCCAAATGGCCTCTCTGCCTTCAGGTTCAACGGAGAGACCTACTTTTCTGCTGTAGCTTTCCAAAATAGAGCAATACATGGTTTTAAAAAAACACAAAATACCTTCTCTGCCATTATATAGTGAGCTGATGAGAAGAGCAGTATTCTATGAATAAAACTACCTGCTTCAGTTCTGTCCCAAGGTGAGAAGATGGAGCATTGGTGAATGCAGGGTAGACAGACAATGGCTGTTCCTGGGAGAATAGCACAAAGTGACTCTGTGCTCCTTGATCAGTCAACTATTTGGGCAAAACCTGTGCTGAATAAAATAACTGATCTTTCTGTGAGCTCAGATGAACCACTGTTAAGCTTGTCCAGTAAGCTCTCTCCTCATCATGAGTCTGTCTATATTTATTAGACTTGTAGCAAACTGGAAGCTTAAACCACAAATCACTGCAAATCTTGCCACTGAGATAAGAAATAGAAATATTTCAGAGTGTGGGAGCTGGAATTGCTGCTGAAAAGAAACACATCCCTGTATTGGGATCTTGCTATCAGCAGGGATGTTTTGGGGACAGGGGGAGCTGACAAAGTGAGCCTGAGACCAAGCTAGTTATATAGCGAGAGAGAGGTGGGGAGAAATCTTGGACATGTAAAGAAAAGAACAAAGCACTAGTACATGCTTTTATTGATCTCTCCATTAGCCTTAAGCCATCTTGTTTAAAGCCGAGTCTCATAAAAGGTTGAGAAAACCCTGACCCAGATTCCAGAAAGCAGTACAGCGATTGATGCCATACCATTTGCAGCTATTAGTGCTGAAGCCTGCAATAGCCAGTCATGGAAGGATCACCTCAGTGTGTGTGTGTGGGGAGGGGGGGGGCAATCTTCCAGCAGTGTAGAGCCAATGTAGGTGCTCCTATGCCACCTCCCTCCTGCTAGTGGGGTGGAGGTCTTGGTCAAGGAACGGTCTCCTCAATGCCTCACTGACCTACAGCTGTCATATCAGCCTCTTGGGGCCATTGGCATCTGGCATAATTAAGTTACTGTGGAGGAATGGCCCAGCACACTGATAGCTTGGGGAGCAGGGGAGTGGAAGGGAAGGACACCTTTGCTCCTCTTCTCCTCAGTTTCTTTATGTGCTTCGAAGCACATGCCCTCACCTCTGGGGCATGTCCCTACCCCATTCTTGGAAGCAGCATTGCAAGTAATTTCACCTCATATCTCCCCCCCCACCCCAGCAGCCACTGCCTTGGCCCCTGCAATAGCCAGTCCCAGGCAGTGTCTTGACTCCCTCTCCAGGTCTTATATGAATTGGGCAGAGGGCTGAGCCACAGCATAGTTTATTCCCCTTCTGGGGTAACTGAAATTCCAATTTAAAAGTTCAGTGTCCAAACATGTAGTACTTCTGCCCCTCAGCCAGACTGAAGTCCTCTTCCTAGCCCCTTCTCCTTGGTCCCCCACAGAGATTCTCTTGAACTACTGCTTTCTCCAGCAATATTCCCCGCTATTGCTTCCCTTCACCAGGGACCCCCACACTTTACTTCTGGGGATCTCCCAGCTCCTTGTAGGTCCTATCTCAGGGTTCTTCCATAAGAACCTACTCCACAATCTGTAGGTACCTCAGGCTCTTCCTGGAGGGGAACACCCCTTGTTTCTCTTTCCAGAGTATTTCTTCCTCTTCTCTGTTCCCAGCTCTATTTAAGTAATGAGCTTAATTTACCTGCTTTACCACTACATCTGAGGGTAAGTCTAATTAAGCCTCATTAATGACTGCAGCTGGCTGCAAGGGCAAATTACATAGCAGCTATCCCTGAACCTGACTGATGAGAGGGCAAAGTCATGAAAAAAGCTGAGCCTAGCTTGCCTCAAAGGGCCAGCCAGCCCATGACAGTGCTCCTTACCTGTAGCCAAGAAAATGGGCCATTAACGAGAATAATTTGCACTTCAGTTGCACATGTCAAAGCAATGTACACATATTCATAAGCTGTACAATACCCAGTGAAGTATTATTGACCTTTTTATCACTCATTACTAAAATATTGATCCACCTAGACTATATCCCTACTAGACAAAATCCTACTAGTATACTATGCATGCTGTCTCAAAAGACCACATTCCTTCACTTAATATTGGGAATATGGAGAATAGGGATTTTCAAAAGCATCGGTAGGATTTAGAAGCACAAGCCCCATTGACTTTCAATAGACTTTTGTTCTGAAATGTCTCAGGTGCTTTTGAGACTCCATTTTAGTGTTTTCTTGCTCAAGGCATCATAAAAAAGGGGAAAAAAATTGCCAAGCGTATTGAAGAAAGAAAAGGCTCATCATTTGGGCAACAAATAGTTTACTGGTGAAGATACAGTAGTTTTGTACCATTATATGATGTTCTTAACATGAAATGCTGGTTCGTGGTAAGTTTCCTCCCACAAAATTGTACATATTAGTTGAAGAGAACAGAGCATGATTCTTAATGTATGTGAACATGATTTATCAAATGTGTTTGAATATAATAGCCATCAGAGTGGTAGATGAGCACCCCAATGATATTTGAATAAAACACCTTAGTTCTAGTAGAAAATATGCTTCCAGAATCTGTCAGATCTCTGGTCAAGATGTACATGTCCCCTGATTTTTAGGGCTGGTGAATGGTAAGTGACAGGTGGTTTAGCACCTATTCTCAGGACTACAGTAGAGGGACTGTTAACTTTGAAACACTAAAACATCCTAATGGTGAATGACAGACAGATGACAAATCCTCCTGGAGGTCAAACAAGCTCTGGAGATTGTAAGTGGTTAAGACTAAACAAAGACCTCCCAGTTTTACACAAAATGACCTACATTGAGGACAGACTGAAATAAAAATCTGCCTGTACATGGCAGAAGCTTTTTCAGAGGCTTCTATTCAGGGCAGGTCATGAATTTCAGTAATTTCATCCTATTTATCTCAGCCTCAGAAAACAAACAGAGTTGAGTGGCTTTCTGAACAGGTACGTGTGATGGGTTCCCCTGGGTGCCACCTGGAACTGTAGTACCACTGAGCCCCCGACCCATCAGCCCAGGCTCCCTCTCACATTGTACTGCTGTGACAAGTGCAAAGCCCCCCAGCCTGCTCTTTCACCAACATTCACACATGTAGGGACACACCCAGCTGCAGTTACACGCAGGCTCTCTAACCACCAGCTTCCCAGCCTGGGACCCCAGAGCAGTGCTGTCCTGCCCTGGTCTAATCTGGCCAGTATATGGGTTTAATACCCGGTCTGCCTCTCCCTCAATGTGAAGCAAACAATGCACACTTGTGGTAACCAAGCAGAGATTTTCCCCAATCACTCTAGTCAAGGCTCACTGGATTCAATTAAAACAAAAACAAGTTTGAGGGGGAGGGATAGATCAGTGGTTTGTAATCTTAAACTTATAATCACTTAAAATCTACCTTTTTTAGTTAATAAACTTGTTTTACTATTTATCTTTACCGGTGAGTTTGCCTGAAGTGCTTGGTAAATCTGCTCAGGTTTACAAAGGCTCAGGTTTACAAAGTGGATAAAGAAAGGTGTATATCCACTTTCCATTAATGAAGTGGTGAACCAATTAATAAACTTGCACTGCTCGTCTTGAGCTGCGCAAGATGGTATATTCTTGAGATACAAGGCTGGGAGCTGGGGATATTTGGCTGGTGCCTTACTCTGTGTGATCCATGAGTGGCTCTAGGAGCATTCATGTAATCTAGCTGGACGTGGAGCTCCACATGCAGTTGTGCTGAGTGATAACAGCACCCAGAGGGATTTGCTGCTTGTTACTAGCAAAGCATTGTGAGAGACAGCCCACGCTGGAGAGTTAAGGGGGCACAGGGGTCTGACAATCCCAGGCTACACCATGGGGATCCCGTCACAGGACCCATCTATCTAACCCCCACCAAGAGGTAGAATTTGTGTCTAAACCATCCAAGATAGATGGCTATTCAGCCTCCTATTGAAAACCTCCAGTGAAAAAGCTTCCACAACCTCCCTGGCCTCTCTGTTCCATTGTTGTACTGTACTTACAGTTAAGAAGTTTTTCCCTGAGATTTAATATAAATCTGCTATGCTGTAGTTTGCCACTGCCTCTTGTCCTGCCCTCTGTGGCAAGAGAGAACAACTTTTCTTCATCTTTTTTATAGCAGTGTTTCAAGTATTTGAAGACTGCTATCATGTTGTTCCTCACCCCTGCCCCGCATCTCCTCTTTTCCAAACTAAACATACCCAGTTCCTTCCACCTTTGCTCAGATGGCTTGCATTCCATCCCTTTGATCATTTCTCTTCTCCTCTGGATCCTTTTCAGTTTCTCTATGTCCTTTCTATACACTGGTGACCAAATTTGGACACAGTACTCCAGCTGAGACCTAACCAGTGTTGAGTAGAGTGGTACCATCACCTCCCATGACTTGCATGCTATGCCTCTGTTAATACAACCTAAAATTTAATTTGCTTGTTTTTGCAACAGCATCACATTGCTGACTCATGTTGAGGTTGTGATCCATCACAACTCCCAGATTCTTCTCAGTGCTGCTGCCAAGCCAGTTATCTCCCATTCTGTATTTGTGCATTTGGTTTTTCTTCCTTATATGTGTCTTTGTTGAATTTCTTGTTATCTATAGCCCAGATCTCCAATTTATCAAGATCCTCTGGAGGATAGAGATAAAATTCAAAGTGTTGGCAATCCCCTCCAGCTTTGTGTCATCTGCAAATGGACTATCAGGTAGGGTCGCCAACCCTCCATGATTGGGAGACTCCAGCAATTAAAGATTATGTTGTGATGAAATCTCCAGGAATACATCCAACCAAACTTGGCAACCCTACTCTCAGGGCTGGGCTTATGAGTGGGTGACCACCCAGGGCGCCATGTCAAGAGGGTGCTGGTGGCAGGGTAAGAGGTGGTGCCTGACGAGCTCTGCTCCCCACTGGGGGGTGGCTTTCTTGGCCCACATGGTATCCCAGCTCGGCGGAAAGGATGGGCGGGTTAAGCTGGCTCCCAGTTGGAGGAGGGGCTGAAGTTGCAGGGAGCATATTGCAACTTGTGGCTGGGGAGTGTCTGCCCCGGGAGTGAGATGCGGGAGCCCTGGGGGAAGTGCCCTGCATGGTGGTCTGGGGTCAGGGCTGGCCTTGCCCCCAGGGCAGTGCCATGTGCTAGTCCGTGCTAGGCTGGGGGGGAGGTTAGGAGAGCCCTGCAGGGAACTGCATCTTCCCGGTGTCTCCTGCACTCACCCCTGGCTGCCTGCTGCAGCCCACCCACCAGGGTAGCCACTCACCCGCCCCTGAATGTCCATGGATCAGGGCAGACGGGACATGCCTGGGCTAATGGACAGCGCTCCTGGGGGCACACAGCAGTGTCCGAGGTTGGGTGGTGCTGAGGAATGGAATCAGCAGGGCACCCTGGACAGGTTCCTGGCAGATCGGGGAAACAGACCAGTGTGTGCTGTGCACCTCACAGTGCTGCCATCACCCTGGCACTTCACAGGGTCTCCAGCCTGTTGCCAGAGACTTGGATGCTACAGCAAGCCTGTGTATGGGCGGCCTGTGTCATTTGCAATGGTCTCTGCTGTAGGTGCACACGGTCCCTCTCATAACTTAAAAACTTCTCCAGTAAACTCAAGGAGTGGGACAGTCCTGTGCAGCTATACTTAAAGAAAGGGCACCAAAAGTTTGTCCAGGTCACCATTTTCTCTAAGGCGGGACCTCCCTCTCTATTCCTACATCTAGGTTGTTAAGATGTTAAACATGGGATCCAGAGCAGATCCTGTGGAACCTCACTTGAGACCTCCCTCCAATTTGACATCATTCCATTAATAGTTACTCATTTGCAGTTCTTTAACCAGTTATGTATCCACTTAATGGTAGTTCTGCCAAGCCCGCATTTCTCCAGCTTACTTATCAGAATGTCATGTGGGACTGTGTCAAAAGCCTTGCTGAAGTCCAGGTATATTATGTTCACCTCATTCTCCTTATCCTCCAAACCAGTTACCCTGTCAAAGGAGGAAATCAAACTGGTTTGGCATGATTTGTTTTTAGTAAATCCATGCTGGTTGCCAGCGATTACCCCTTCATCCTCCAGGTAGTCACAAATTGAATGTTTTATACATTGCTCTAGTAGCTTCCCAGGTATCAAAGTCAGGCTGACTGGTCTATAGTTCCTCAGCTCCTCCTTTTTAAGCTAACCCTTCTCCAGTCTTCCAGGGCCTCTGTCATCCACAAGATTTCTTCAACTAATTCCTTCAGTACCCTGGGGTGAATAGCATCACGCCCCACTGACTTTAATTCATTCAAATTGGTCAGAAGATCTGATGTGTTCTTTACTTATCCTGATCTGCATCCCTTCCCCTTGATTGTCTATGACAGGGGTAGGCAACCTTTCAGAAGTGGTGTGCAGAGTCTTCATTTATTCACTTTAATTTAAGGTTTTGCATGCTGGTAATACATTTTAATGTTTTTAGAAGGTCTCTCTCTATAAGTCTATATTATATTACTAAACTATTGTTGTATGTAAAGTAAACAAGGTTTTCAAAATGTTTAAGAAGCTTCATTTAAAATTAAATTAAAATGCTGATCTTACGCTGCCAGCCTGCTCAGCCCACTGCCAGCCTGGGGTTCTGTTCACCCAGGCCGGCAGCGGGCTGAGCGGGGCCTGTGGCCAGGATGCTGGCTGGCAAGGGGCCAGCAGCCGGGACCCCAGACCTGGGGAGGGTTCAGGGGTCAAGGTAGAGGGATCGGGGCTGTGGGGATGCAGGGCAGAAGGCTGGTTGTGTGGGGGGGTTCAGGGGTCAGGGCAGAGGGCTTGGGGGTGTGGAAGGGTGCAGGGGTTAGGGCAGAGGGCTGGGGTGCTCGGCTCGTGGGGGTGCTCCCAGCCCCCTGCCCTGAGCGTCTCTACCTCTTCTCTGCCTCCTCTACAGAGCAGGGAGCATGCTGCCACTCATCCCCCTCCCCCTCGCAAGGGCCATCAGCTGATCGGTGCAGGGAAGGAGAGGAGGAGGGGCAGGAAAGCACCACGCTGGGGGAAGAAGCAGGGGAGGGGGGAAGCTTGGCTGCAGGAGAGAGCAGTGGCCGGGGGGGCTGAGTGGGGCTGGGGGCCGGGACCGCAGCAGGCAGCAGTGTGCCACTCAAAATCAGCTTGCGTGCTGTGTTTGGCACACATGCCGTAGGTTGCCGACCCCTGGTCTATGATACCTTTGCTCATCATCTAGTCATGTTATTTTTTGTAAGAAAACTGAAGCAAAGTAGACATTGAGCAGTTCTCCTTCCTATCATCTTCTGTTGCCAACTCACCTTCTCCACTGAGCAGTAGACCCACATCATCCCTGATCTTTCTTTTTTGTCTGACATATTTGAAGAAACCCTTCTGGTTGTCTGTAACATTCCTTGCCAGCTCTTTCTTTGCCATGGCTTTCCTAATGTTGTCCCTACATGCTTGTGCTATTCCCATGTATACTTCTTTGATTACATACCGCCCCTTCCATTCCCTGTATGTAGCCCTTTTGGTTTTTAGGTAGTTAAAACGCTCCTTGTGCAGTCACATTGGCCTCCTGTTCTTATCTTCCTCTGCATCAGAATAGCTTGATATTGAGCCTCCAGTACTATATCTTCTAGAAACTGCCAGCCCGCTTTCGACTCCTTTTCTTCCTAACTGGTCTTTCCTTGGGACCTTGCCTACTATTTCTCTGAGTTAGTTGAAAACCATCTTTCTGAAGTCCACTGACCTTGTTTTGCTGTTCTCATGTCCTCCTTTCCTTAGGACCTTGAATTATATCAGATCATGATTTCTTTCCATGGTTCTCCTGATATTCTGTACTTTTCTTGAAGCCAAGTCCTTATTCATACGTTAAAATCTCAACTTTTCTCCAAATGAAAGCTGCTGGCCCTTACAGCTAGAGAGAAAAGCTTGAAGACATGAGCCCTAACGGCTCAAAAACCAGATGGCAAATAAAAAACCTGATTTTTAAAATATCCTATTTTTAAAGAGTCTCATGATTATTTTGAGTTTGACTCATGATTTTAAATGCTTGGGGTTGTCAGTACTGTGTGGTTGTGAGTGAGAAATCAAGTCCTTTACCTGGTGATAATCTATAAGTGAGATGTGTGTAAAGAAACAAGATACTGTATAGATTTATATTTAAACTCTGAGTGTATCTAGTATACACATATTGAGACTAACAAGATTTTACATTTGAGGCTTGCTTTTTATTAAAATACAAGTTAAAATGTGTCTGAATCAACCCCCTTGTCAAAAATTCCTATTCAGTTTCATGAGATAAAGAAGTGATCCTCAAGATGTAGTGAATTTAATGGAGAATTACACCTTTCCCCATAGGTTTTGACTATCCTATGGAGTTTAATAGACAATAAATTAAAACCTAGGCGAAAGGGTGTAATTTTTATCATATGGCTTCATTTTTTCAGAGGTGATGCACACCTGTAGCTTCCACTGAAGTCAGGTCACCTGTGGACTATTGCTAATAGCTGGCTCCAATTTGTAAGACTGTAGGCGATAGTCACAAGGAAAGGTGAGGATAAATCTTCAAACGGAATAATTAAAATCCCTTGTAACAATCACTGAACAGCATTGCAGGGCTCTAGCGATATCATAGCAGTCTTTTCTATTCATTCTTTATTAGTTCAAGCAAGTTAGGCACAGAAAAGGGACTGAATAAATCAAAAAGCCTTTTTTAGTTTTCCATCACTAAGGATGAGTGCTAAGCTTGGACTAATGTAGTTGTGAAAGCTGGTATGCCATTACCAACTTCTGGAGATAACCAGTGCCCAAATGGCTATAATACCCATGTTCTAGAAGCAAAAGCTCCATCAATATGTTCCCCTTGCCACTCAAAAGCTTTTCCCCACCTTCAGGTCAGGCTTGATAAAGCCTGGCTGGGATGATTTAGTTGGGAATTGGTCCTGCTTTTGAGCAGGGGGTTGGAATAGATGACCTCCTGAGGTCCCTTCCAACCCTGATATTCTATGATTCTATGTGCTACAGAATGTTCAAAAGGCCACAGGCAAGAGAGATGAACTTTGATAACCAAGCGCTTGTTAATTGCCACCCTCAAATGTGGGTGACACTGACAGTTATTGTAATTAGTTCACTATGCGATTGTTGTTGCACAGGAGTACAATAGCTCATGACACAATACACACTGTAGACATGCAGAGGGAAAAGGTAGAGAGGATTATCTTAGAGTAAATCTATTCTGGCTCCTGCCTGCTGTTAATACACTGACCATCTGACCTGACCTGAAGAAGAACTCGGTACAGCTTGAAAGCTTATCTTTTATTGGACCAACTTCTGTGGGTGAGAGAGACATTCCTCACCACCTTGTCTCCAATAGCCTGGGACCAACATGGCTACATCTGACCTAGTGACATTTCTATTTTTTAGAACCAGAAGTGTCAAGCAAAACAATAAATGATTTGCCTGTGGGAAGTTTGTCACCTATTTATTTATTATCGGGTATTTTTTATGTTATGTGACCAATTGATCCCCTCTCAGATGAAGGAAAGTTTTAGGTAAAGAGTTGAAGATGAAGTGCAACATGGTGCAATGCATCTATTCCATACTCCCCAGGGTTACTTTGCAGTCAACAAGAATAGATGAACACATTGCAAACTGTGAAGCCCTTTTGGCCTTTGGTGCGATACCCAGTGAGGTGAAGCAGTGCTATTGGGATGGCCAGGCTCTTTTTCCAGCCAGTGTTCACTCAATCCCCAGCCCCTATTATGCATACCTCCTCCCTGTGAAGTGCAGTACTTCTACCACATACACTAAAACATAGCAGCAGCAATGAAACACTTTCTATATAAATTGACCAAACAATCTTAAATTGCCCCAACTCACAGATGAAGAAATTCACCCCTAAGTAAAATTTATAGTTAAGGCCAGAAGGGACCATTATGATTATCTAGTCTGACTTCGCACATAGCACAGACCACAGAACTTCACCCAATGATTTTTGCATTATGCTGTAGCTCAAACAGAAATTATGGGCTCAACTTTAATAGAGACATCCCATCTTGATTTAAAGAGATTTCAAATGATGGTGAATCCACCACATTCCTAGGAAAGTTATTCCAATAATTAGTTACCCTCACTGCTAAAAATATTGTGCCTTATTTCTAGTCTGAATTTGTCTAGCTTCAGCTTCCAACCACTGGTTTTTGTTGTTGTTCCTTTTTTCTTCTAAAGAGCTTTCTCTTCCCAAGTCAGTACTGATAGACTGAAACCAAGTCACCTCTTAACATTCTCTTAGCTTAATTAAATAGATTGAGCTTTTCAAGTCTCACTATAAGACTCTGGATCATTCTTGTATCTCTTCTCTGAGCCCTTTCCAATATTTTTTCAACTATGAACAACAGAACTGGACACAGTATACAGGATTGGTCTTGCTAATGCTTTATTCAGAGATAATATCACCTCCTTACTCTTACTTAATATTCTCCTCCTTGTACCTCAAAAGGTTCACATTTGCCCTATTAGCTACCACATTGTGCTGGAAGCTCATTCAATTGTTTATCTATCATGACCCCTAAAATCCTTTTCAGTGTCACTGCTTTCCAGAACATAGTTGCCCATCTTATAAACATGACCTCCATTCTTTGTTCCTAGATGTATTACTGTGCATTTGTCTATATTGAAATGCATGTTGTTCAAATTAGCCCACCTTATAGACTGACCTAGTTTGCTTGGTATAACTGACCTGTCCCCACGATTATTTACCACTTAACCAATTTGTGGCATTGGTTCACCAGCAGTGATTTTTGCCAATGATCTTGAAGAAAATATACTGAGTATCATTGGTCCAAGAACAGATCCCTGTGGAATCCTACTAGACACACCCCCATGAGATGATTTCCCATTTATACAGTTAATTTATGAATTATCAGTTAGCTAGGTTTTAATAGAGGTGTGTGTGCTTATAAATGTATGTATGACATAACTGGAATGTGTTTTGTGCTGCCTGTGCGATGTAACATATCTCTGTAAAGGTTATGGTCTACTATATCTATTCATCCTATTTGTACACATATATCATTTTCTACTTGAGGTTAAGAATATGGGCTGTATACTTGCTTGGTTTCTAAGTAAGCTTTGTTAGACATTTGGTCAGCTTCTTTAGGAAGGAATTCGCAAGGCTAAGTACCTGATCAGGAAGCACTTGGGGAACAATGCATCTTGGAATGCTCCAATCCACATAAGAAGTCTTCCTGGAGACATACAAGATACCATGTGGACAATGGCTTCGGCCTGTAAAGACTGAGTCATGCAGGGATATGTGACTTGCCCAGGTGACTCCAGAACTCCATCTTGGAGCTGGACTTTGCATAGGAGTGAGGAGGGGGGTCTCCACCCACAAGAGAAAGTCTATTTAAATCTGTGGGAGACCCCTCCATTTTGTCTTCAGCTGGCTAAAGAAGGAGCCTCTCCACCCCCCAGAATACTGGAAGGAAATTGGAACAAAGGACAGTAACTACAGGGGGTGTGAGTGATTGCTGGACCCAGGCTAAAAGGAGCCTGTAAAAGGGAGCATTCTGGAACTGGTGAGGATCTTATCTGTATTCAGTGTTTGATTAGACATAGATTTGGGCATTTTATTTTATTTTGCTTGGTGACTTACTTTGTTCTGTCTGTTACTACTTGGAACCACTTATACCTACTTTGTGTATTTAATAAAATCACTTTTTACTTAGTAATTAACTCAGAGTATGTATTAATACCTGGGGGAGCAAACAACTGTGCATATCTCTCTATCAGTGTTATAGAGGGCGAACAATTTATGAGTTTACTCTGCATAAGCTTTATACAGGGTAAAATGGATTTATTTGGGTTTAGACCCCCATTGGGAGTTGGGCATCTGAGTGCTGAAGACAAGCACACTTCTGTGAGCTGTTTTCAGGTAAACCTGCAACTTTGGGGCAAATAATTCAGACCCTGAGTCTTTGTTGGAGCAGACGGGAGTGTCTGGCTCAGCAAGACAGGGTGCTGGAGTCTTGAGCTGGCAGGGAAAATAGGAGCAGGGGTAGTCTTGGCCCATCAGGTGGCAGCTCCCAAGGGAGTTTCTGTGATCCAACCCGTCACAGCTAGGTTTTAATCCATTTAATCCACATAGACTTTCTATAGTGCTAAGTTTTTGTATTGGAATGTCATGCGGACTAAGTCAAATGCCATATGGAAGTCTAGATATATTATGTCCGTGTACCACTTACATTTCTCTTAAGCTCTTAAAGAGTGTGTAAGTGGTATTTAAGTATATAGACCTTGTGCTGGCTCTCTGTAGAACAGACACTGATGTTACCATACTTTGTTGCATTGTCTAAGCCTTCAAAAGTAAGTTCTGAGTCTGGAAATGACCACAGGGACTGTTTCTTTGAGGCTTTCACTAAGTCTTTGAAAAAGTTTTCTATTATTCAAGGATCATATGAGCTGGAAAAAAGGTGATTGTTCACATCACAGCTTTACTGAATGTACATGGGTCACACACTTCATCTGGAAACAAAGACTGCCCCATTAGGGTTCCTATTATCACCAAAACAAGCAGGGAAAACAAAAGGATTGTATGTCAGTAATAATATATCAGGCAATTTTTCATTCAAACATCTTCTCCAGTCAGTGTCCAGGTAAAAATGCAATAGTGGAAAGCACAAAGCATTTAGTCTGAAATATCAACATACTGAACAACCATGGTCAAAACATGACTGCGTGAATTACAGCAACAATTCAACCTGTTCTTTACTTTCCATTCTCCTGACTCTGAAGAGAAAAGAACTATCTGTGATCAAAAGCACCCCTGTATTCACATCCTACACACTAGAACATAAGAACGGCCATACTGGTCCAGACCAAAGGTTCATTTATCCCAGTATCATGTCTTCCGACAGCGGCCAATGCCAGGTGCCCCAGAGGGAATGAACAGAACAGGCAATAATCAAGTGATCCAGTCCCTGTTGCTCATTCCCAGCTTCTGGCAAACAGAGGCTAGGGACACCTTCCCTGCCCATCCTGGCTAATAGCCATTAATGGACCTATTGTAAACAAAGAGGGGCTGGTTCAAGTGAGTAAGGGCTCTTCATATGAAAAGAGGTCTGCAGAATCACCATCATAATCCTTAGCTGAAACCCAACGAAAAGAGGTCTTTCATTTCCATACATTTTAATTTTGAAATATCATCCACTTCTCTTTTACCAAATGGCTTTCACCATGAAGTAGTTTCCTTCCTGAGTAAACAATCCTGGGTAACTTTTCTTTTGGTGAGTTTTACCTATATTTTTTGTGATACAGTATCTCAAAATACCAATTTCCTCTTCACATCTTAGTTACCTATTAGATCAAGTCCATTCAGTAATGGAGAAAGTGCAGTCCAGCCCTTTAGCTAATAAAGCTGGAGCTCTCATATTCCAAGAAAGGCTGTACCAACCAACCCTCATTCTTAAAAACAATGGTCCTTTCTACTGTTATTACCTATCTACAAGTTTTGCACAAAACAGTTATTAAACTCTTTGATGCTTGCTCGGACTGGTTCAGAGCATGGTAATTGTGCCATGCAGCTGCCTCTTTCTCCAACAGCACACTGATTATAGATTATAGAGTGCATGAAGGCAGTGAAGTGCATTTAATAAATCTAGAGGGCAAATCGATCCCTTGTGTAACTTCATTGATTTTACTAGTCACAAATATAGCCTCTTTACTTCAGCAGGGCCAGTTCACACAATGCTAAGAAACCTGTGGCCAGGAAGATAGCACGCCACCAGAAATGGACTGAAGTTCTAGTGATTGTTTCTGTTCATTCTCTAGTGCTATAAGACGTAGAATAGGAGCTGCTTTCTGCTGAAAACTCTGGAGTGAGAATGACTTCAGGCCCCTAAAAAATGAGTATCTCCCTTCCCACTTTATCATGGCCTGGGTTGGGAGCACACTGCGGGTTCTCTCATGTTTAGCAGGAAATATCCATCCACAGTTTCCCTAACTCTTCATAAAAGTGCTTTCCCATTCTCTCCATTGTCCTGATGAATTCCTTAGGTAAGTTCTTTGGGGGCAGAAACTGTGACTCCATTAGAGAAGGATCATAGTCCAGTGCTCAGGTGCTAGCACAGGGACTAGGAGACCTGATTCAAGGCCCTGATTCACAGGCTTCCTGTGTAACCATGGGTGAGTCACTTAGCTTCTGTGTGCCTTATCTCCCCGTCTGTAGAGTGGTAATGGTAGTACTGCCGTTCCTCACAAGGGTGCTGTGAGGATGAGTACATTCAAGGTTGAGAGGTGCTCAGATGCCATGATAATGGGCACTACATAAGTACTTAAGGTAATGGATATGTACAGGACCTTTAAGTGCCACTGCTATAAAATTAAATAATAAGAATTCTCACCTCACCAGCTGTCCTGGCAGAGCAATTTGGTAGAAAAACAACTGAATTGGGCTTCATCAGGCATACCCAACTGACTGACTTTGCAGGAGGCCCCATAGAGACTTGACTGAGAACTGCATTTTAATGCAGCATTTGATAGAACATCTAGTGAAATTGCACTTAATTCCACATAGCTTGGCATTGCCATCTGTTACAATGTTCAAGTCACTTGGAGGACCAGTGACAACCAAAGACACATTGTCATTTAGAATCTTACAAAGTAAGGGAAGGTGGTTGTTGAAGGGTCACTCACTAGCTGGTGTACCTCCTCATGGCCAGACATGCCTCTTCAACTCCAGCATTTACTTTGACAGCCACTCCAAGCCTGTGGAGTTTACCCCTTCAAGACTTTGCCCCAGCCAGCTTGTGTGTAGTCCCTACCCTGTCCATAGTAACACAGAATCCAAACACACAGTCCAATGACTGTGTGCCTGGTCTTCAGCCCCATCCTGGGCTCAATAGACCTTTCACCCTTGCATAAGGAGGGCTTTATAGCTCCTTCCTTAGGTGCAACTAGGCCTTCCCTCTGCTCTGGGTCCCAGCCAGGGAACTTGTAATAAGCAGCAAAGGTCTGCTCCCTCAGAATCACTGCTGTTTCCTTGGGCCACTTCCTACCTTCATCTGTCTCCAGACCACTTTCACAGACAAATTTCTCCTAGGTCTTTCTCTCTGGTGGATCCAGCACCTTGTGCCATTTCTTCCTTATTTGCAGCTAGTAGACAGTCTTCTCTAACTGTGCAGCAGTCTTTTATCCCAACTATTGCTGGTAAAATAATTAGCCACAGGTGCGGGAGTAGGTTCATTGACCTGTTGGAGGCTGTTGCAGCAGCAGGTCTATACATCCCCATCACGAGGGCCAAAAAAGATCACTTTCTTTATTAGTGATCTGGAAAGAGGGATAAATGGAGCATTAACTACATTTAAAGATGACTTATTGGAAGTGTGGTAAACAAAGGCTAGTGAAGAGAATTGCAAAGAGTTAGAACCATGGGGAGGCAATCAGAAAATGAAGTTCAACCTGGAAAATATGCAAGCTAATACATCTGGGGAAAGCTAACCAGAAACACAGCTATTCGACAGGAAAGGGATTTGGATGCAACTCCTCAGGGGAGATAAGAGATAACAAATTACATATGAACTTGGAAAGGGATGTGGCAACAAAAACGCCATGGTAAACTTAGGCTGTGCATGTAGAGGCACAAGGTTGAAAACCAGAGAGCTGATAGTCCTTGTCTAGATAGCACTAATGAGACCAAACTGAGGATACTGCATATGGTTCTGAGCATCTCAGTGCCCAAAAATATCAACAAGTTGGAGGGAGTTCAGAGAAAGCAGCATACATAAACACATGGTTGGAGGGATTAATTTATGAGGAAAACTTAAAGGAACTAAGTATTTTGGTTTAGCTAAATAGTTACTAGGAGGGGATAAGATAACAGTCCACAAGAATTTGAAGAATGCAATTGCTAAGAAGGGAGATAAATAGGATGCATAGGAGATCTAGTTTTACATCTGCTTTCATGCTACCCCATCCTTGAAATAACCTCCCACCTCTTCTCTTCCAAATGGCCTCTGTACCCTCATCCTTCAAAGCCTTCCTTAGAACCCATTTTGTCTGTGAATTCTTCCTGTTATGATCTCGATACCCAAGGGATAGCCACATTCTCTTCTATCTTAACTGTTGCCCATAGAGTTAAATGAGGGGTGAGTTTGTTGTATTGTGTTTAACCTTCACACTTGAAAGCAGTAATGTACATTCCTGTCTTAGCTCCTCTAATAGTAATAATTTAGACCAGTAAATTAAAGGCCTGTTTATTCAATGGAAAGCCCTAATGCCTATGATATAAACCCATCCTAGATATGGGTCATCTGGCTGACCAAATCTCAACAATACTAGCTCATCTTTAGTAACTGCTGGAATGGAGAGACTGGCAGAACCTCTTAATGTGCCAGCAGGGAAAGAATTATGACTTTCTGAGTCACAATTCCTTCCCAGGGTTGCCTACAGCATGCTGAGGGTTCCCTTACCTCAGGAGAATCCTCAGTTGCCCCTTTGGTGCAACTCTCCAGCTACAGAGAACCTAAATTCAAATATAAAAGACCTAGATAAAGTGGCTGATTTTAATGGGGTTGTGCACTATCAATACAATTGGCTGCTCAGAACCTTAGGAAAACTGGGCTACTTATTTTAGTTCCTAAACATGGACTTAATTTCCTAGCTTTAGACACACACAAGTTTGAAAATGTTGACCTTTGGGTTTAGCATAATTCTTTGAAGTCAAAGGCAAAATTCTCATTAAAGTCAAGGGAAGTCAGAGTTGAGCACTAGACTGTAGTACTGGAAAAAGACATCAATATTCAGCTGTTTATGTTGATCGAGGAAGTCAGTCAACCATATAACGGTCACATTGAAAAGCTCATAGACTCAGAGGGTGTCCTCTAAAACACTGTCAGGCTATAAACTGTCTATGGGGTAAGTTAGTGTGACCCTCCCATATCATAATTGTATCTCCACAAGAGCAGAACAAAACCTAAAAGGACTCTAGTATGCAACAAATTCTCAGTGCCAACTAAAAGAGATCAGATTGTATATTTAAGGGAGATAATTCTGGGAACACAAACTGGATAGATTTTAAATTATTTTTGTGAGCAGGATTGTCCCATTTTTAGTTTTGTTGATCAAGCAAATTGAGTTGCTAACTTATTTAATCTGATTATCCTCATGACCTGAGGTTTCTGTACACACTTACATTGCTGACCATCAGTGACCACATGGACCAAAATATCTTTATACATTTAATCAGAGCAGCTCTGAACTATAAGTTGTGGGGACACAATTAAGCATGGAATCCAATGGGGCCATTTGACCATGCTTGTTTTCAGACTAGTGCCACACTGTAAAGCAATTGTGAATTCAAATATTTGCAAGTGTACTGTACATGTCAATACAAGTACCACATCTAGGGTCTCATCCAAAGCACACGGAAATCAACTGAAGAACTCCTCACCTTTATTTTTCATTTTAGTATGAATACCTCACTCCATGCTCCTCACTCTTTCTGAAGCCTATAGCTGGATCAGATAATCATTCCAAACACATTTATTTTGCTGGGCTCAAGTGCTTAGAGGGGCTATGGCCTCAAAAGCTTCAGCATACACATGTACTTTGCCATGGAGACATACTCTATATTGGGGTGGACAATCTTTTTGGCCTGAAGGCCACATTGGCATTGCGAAACTGTATGGAGGGCCGGGTAGGGAAGGCTGTGCCTCCCCAAACAGCCTGACCCCTGCCCCCTATCCACTCCCTCCCACTTCCCGCCCCCTAACTGGCCCCCTCAGAACTCCTGACCCATCCAACACCCCCCCGCTCCTTGTCCCCTGATCACCCCCTCCCGGGACCCCCACCCTAACCGCCCCTGGGATTCCCATACCTATCCAACCCCCCCGTTCTCTGTCCCCTGACCACCCCCCGCCCAGAACCTCTGCCCCATCCAACCGCCCCCTGCTCCCTGTCCCCTGACTGTCCCCCGGGACCCTCTGCCCCTTATCCAACTCCCCCAACCCCCACTCCCTTATCATGCTGCTCAGAGCAGCAGGAGCTTGCAGCCCCAGCACCTGGAGCCAGCCACGCTGCCTGTGCTGCCCGACAGGAGTGGCTGGCCAGAGCGCTGGTGGTGCAGTGTGCTGCGGCTGCAGGGGGACACCAGGGGAGGGGCCAGAGGCTAGACTCCCCGGCCGGGAGCTCAGGGGCCAGGCAGGACAGTCTCGTGGGCCGGATGTGGCCCATGGGCCATAGTTTGCCCACCTCTGCTCTATACTGTAATCATTTCATTTCAACATTGTCAGACTCAATGGTTCCTTTTGAGATGTAGTGTAGTGTAGTGTAGGCATTGTAATGCTCTCTTGCATTTTCTTCCTTTCCCTGGCATTTCCAACATCTCACTAGATGCCACCTTGAGAGATCTCTCTCCTGTATTTCCTTAGAAGAAAAGGAAAAGGAAGAGGCTTTTGTTCTTTGTACCTCAACGATGACAAGTGTGGAACATTATCAGATTGGAGCTTTAGTCAGAAGAATATTTTTATCTGCAGTGCAACTGTAATCACTACCTGTTTGAGATTTAGGAGAGTGGGAGAAGGGAGAATGAATATAAATTTAAAAAACCCACAGAGCACAATAGGAATCATTCATAGTATCATCCATACAGATTGTAGTTAGAAACACCCATACTAAATTTTCACTACTTACAATGCTCATTTCTCTCTCCACTCATCCCCCTGGATATCACCATTGCATATTGTATCTTCATGTAGAACATCCAGTATGCTGACACACAGCATTGACTAGTGACACTCTCATACGACTGCCCTGGAGTTAGAAAACCAAGGAGTGCAATCTTTGCTTAGTATGATAAAAGAACATCCCTTATCTCATCCTGAGAAAATGCAGGAAAAAAAATACTGATAGGTCATTTTCCCATGGGGCTACATTAAAGATATTTGGCAAGCTTACAAGAAACTAGAAACTTATAAAGACAAACATGTTAAACAGGTGCCATAAAGTACTGTAATATTAATGGTGTCTTCTGTAGCTGATGAGAGCTAAATGATCCCTTGAGTTTCCCCTTAGTGATTGGTCTGACATATCTTTGCTTAATTACAACATTTTTTTTTTAAGCAGGAGTGACTTGGAATAACTGACCCAGATTCGCAGATGTCTTAAAACAAAACTGGTTCCTATTAGAAAACCAGTTGTTCATTTCCCTTGATTAGTAAAACCCTCATAAGTCTATCAAACTATAGTATGGTAACAATTTTAATCAAGGAGTTGAAATAAGATCAGTCATCATCAGAGAGCATGTTTCATAATGCTTCCTGTAAAGGACATCTAAGTGAAGAGAAAAAGCAGAGTCCTTTCTTAAAATGTTATAGTAACTTCATTAACTCACTAATTTGAGAGGCATTTCTAATGGTGTAGCAATTTGTTCAACCCTCAGAATAATGAACTGTATGTACCAATTGACTCTTTAGAAAGGCTTCAGTTTCAAGAAGCAAATTTTCTTTTGTAAAGACTGTGTGTCTATAGCTGCTGGCTTCCCTAATGAGAGGGGAACCTTACAGGATGTAGTTCCTAAGCCAGCAAGACACATGAATAGTTCCCCTGCAGTCAATGAGACTACTCACATGCTTGAAGTTAGGCACATGTTTAAGTACCTTGCAGAATAGAGGGGCCAAGTTTGCAATGGTGGTAACAAACTCATTCAGAAGGGGCTGGCTGTGAACCAACTTCTTAATATTTGTTTGGAAGTTTGAATTTCTGAACTCAAAGCTCTCCGGCAGCATTCCAATGGAAGGGTCAATTTATTCACCGAACTGAACTTCACCAAGCCCTAGGAGAGAACAAATAAAACATTATATAACTAGTCTTCCTTCTTGTTCAAGTAAGAGTAAGACTAAGTTAATGCTGGTGAAAGAAACCTCTTAGTGCTCAGTACAAAGCAAAGACATCCAGTTGCTGCTGGATGAAATCTACCCACTGGGCACCACTTCTGATCCTGAAACTATAGCATAGGAGTGCTGATTAATTTACCAAATTTAGTTCCTGTTCTTGAGATTTACATATGTGACCAAGCAAAATAACCCAAGAAGCATGTGGGGAAGTTTCTCATTGTCAATGACTGGCATTTCTTGAAATGAAAGATGAAAGGGGAGGTGCAACCTTTGTTATCCATGATATTTAAATAGAGCAATAGAGAATGGAGACGAAAGTCTGTATTTTACAGTTAAATACCAAAACAACATGATCCAACAAATGGATGATTCATTTTTCTAAAACCACTTTGCACAGCTGAAAAAAAGACAGTGAATAAGCCCTATTCATAGAATAAAAGCAATCTGGCTGTCCAAAAATGACACAGCTTTGGAAGCTAAATCTCCAAGAAATTACTTGGCTTAGTCATTAAAAAAAATAAAACAAACAAAAAGACCCAACCAAACAAAAAATAAACAAACTTGTTAACATTGTTTTATAAAAAGAAAGGATAGATTATTAAGAACAACTCAGATGAGTTCACTCAACATCTGGACTAGATTTTTCCTTGAGAGACGAAAACCATCAAGTCACATTCAAGCAGAGAGGCAGCAACTCATTGGGAGGAAAGATGGCCTTATGGTTAAAAGAACAGGAGTACTTGTGGCACCTTAGAGACTAACAAATTTATTTGAGCATAAGCTTTCATGGGCTACATCCCACTTCTTTGGATGCATAGAATGGAACATATATTGAAGATATATATATATACACACACATACAGAGAGCATGAACAGGTGGAAGTTGTCTTACCAACTCTGAGAGGCCAATTAAGTACAAGAAAAAAAACTTTTGAAATGATAATCAAGATAGCCCAGTACAGACAGGTTGATAAGAAGTGTGAGAGTACTTGCATGGGGAGATAGATTCAATGTTTGTAATGGCTCAGCCATTCCCAGTCTTCATTCAAACCTAAATTGATTGTGTCTAATTTGCATATCAATTTGAGTTCAGCAGTTTCTCGTTGGAGTCTGTTTTTGAAGCTTTTCTGTTGTAAAATAGCCATCCACAGGTCTGTCATTGAATGACCAGGCAGGTTAAAGTGTTTTCCCACTGTTTTTTTGAGTATTATGATTCCTGATGTCAGATTTGTGTCCATTAATTCTTTTGCATAGAGACTGTCCGGTTTGGCCAATGTACATGGCAGAGGGGCATTGCTGGCACATGATGGCATATATCACATTGGTAGATGTTCAGGTGAATGAGCCCCTGATGGTATGGCTGATGTGATTAGGTCCTATGATGATGTCACTTGAATAGATATGTGGACAGAGTTGGCATCGGGCTTTGTTGCAAAGATAGGTTCCTGGGTCAGTGTCTCTGTTCAGTGATGTGTGGTTGCTGGTGAGTATTTGCTTCAGGTTTGGGGGTTGTCTGTAAGCGAGGACAGGTCTGTCTCCCAAGATCTGTGAGAGTGAGGGATCATCTTTCAGGATAGGTTGTTGATCTTTGATGATGCGCTGGAGAGGTTTTAGTTGGGGGCTGAAGGTGACAGCTAGTGGTGTTCTGTTATTTTCTTTGTTGGGCCTGTCTTGTAGGAGGTGACTCCTGGGTACTCGTCTGGCTCTGTCAATCTGACTACAATACCCACCTGATGAAGTGAAAAAACCCCTAACATGGCTGCTACTCTGAAACCTGTCCTTATGGTTAAGGCACTCACCCAGAATCCAGGAGATCTGGATTCAATTTCTGTCTTTGACTCAGATTTCCTGTGTTACCTTCGGCATGTTACTTAATCTCTTTTTGCCTCAGTTCTCCATATCTAAAATGGGGTTCTAATACTTGCTGTCTCCCACCCTTTGTTTAGTTTAAACTCTTCAAAGTATGGACTGTCTTTACTATGTGTGTATAATGCTAGCACAATGGGCGCCCAAGGCTGAGTTGGTGGTGCTACTGAAATACAAATAGAATAATAATAAATAGGGCTGCTAAATAATAATAGAATACCATTTATTTAAATATGTTTGGATATTTTCTACATTTTCAAATATATTGATTTCAATTACAACACAGAATACAAAGTGTACAATGCTCACTTTATATTTATTTTTTATTACAAATATTTGCAGTGTAAAAAACAAAAGAAATACTATAGTTCAATTCACCTAATAAAGTACTGTAGTGCAATCTCTTTATCATGAAAGTTGAGCTTACAAAGGTAGAATTATGTACAAAAAATAACTGCATTCAAAAATAAAACAGTGTAAAACTTTAAGGCCTACAAGTTTACTCAGTCCTACTTTTTGTTCAGCCAATCGCTCAAACAAGCAAGTTTTTTTACATTTGCAGGAGATAATGCTGCCCATTTGTTTACGTCACCTGAAAATTTTACATTGTTTTGTTATGGAATGCAGTTATGTAACAAAAGAAATCCACATTTGTAAGTTCCACTTTCACAATAAAGAGATTGCACTACAATACTTGTATGAGGTGAATTGAAAAGTACCATTTCTTTGTTTGTCATTTTTACAGTGCAAATATTTGTAATAAAAAATATAAAGTGAGCACTGTACTCTTCGTATTCTGTGTTGTAATTGAAATAAATATATTTTAAAATGTGGAAAACATCCCAAAAAATTTAATACATTTCAGTTGGTATTCTATTGTTTAACAGTGCGATTAAAACTGCGATTAATCACAATTACACCTCTACCCCAATATAACGCGACCCAATATAACACGAATTCAGATATAATGTGGTAAAGCAGCGCTCCAGGGGTGGGTGGGGCTGCGCATTCTGGCGGATCAAAGCAAGTTCACTATAACGCGGTTTCACCTATAACACGGTAAGATTTTTTGGCTCCCGAGGACAGCATTATATTGGGTAGAGGTATAATTTTTTTGAGTTAATTGCATGAGCTAACTACGATTAATCCACAGCCCTAAAATAGTAAACTTGTTACTGAATGTTGGAATTATCAGAGCAATATGGCTAGACTTTGACTTCCTCCTCTTGGTTGTTGTTATATCATCATTTATAGCCATGGTTAAAGTAAAACAAAAACAAAAATGTTCAGATAAAATCGCCCAGTTCCCTGTTCCGTTCAAACACGCTCAAAGATGAGTGTACCAGAGAGATGACTCAAAGTGCTGTAATGATACTGTTGAAACTGTAGTTCTATCGAACACTAATGTATGACTACGATGGTGGTTAGACTGGTTCAACGGGAACAAAAATAAGACCAGCTTTTGAGTCATGGCTGTATTGTATTAGTGTACCCCAGTGGGAAGGTCTTCCACCTCATTTAGCTTACCCAGTTATATAAAGCAAGTATGAGGCAGAGGTGATGGGTCTCAGTAATGGCCAGTTCAGACCTAAGGAACAGATTGTGCTCTGGTCTATTATGCCAAAGTGGGGGAGGAGGGGTAGAAAGTAGTCCCCACCTTTCCCCTACATGGCCATGTTAATGTTAGGATTGCAGCTGTGGGGGGCAGTAAGGAATGCAGGGGTTTTTCCTCAGATGCTTCCCTGTCTGAAAGCAAGTGGGATGGCAGAGGTTGGCTGTGGGTGTCAGCAGGAGGGGAAGGGGAGTTTCCTGTGCCCTGGTAAGGGTTCCAATTTAATTCTCTCTTCCCCCTAACCTCCCCAGCATAATGGGCCCGGAGTAGAAGATTGTGCTCCAGAGTAGAATCTGAGTCACAACGCAGCCCAGTGTGAAGTGCTTTGGGATCCATCAGAACAAAAAACGTGAGATGTTTCAGGATGAAAAAATGTGAGTCACTGTCTTGATACTTCCCTCTTTTCACCAGTGTTACTACACTATCCCTTTGGTTTTCCCTTTTGGATTTCTATCTGAAACTGACACTGAACCAGCAGCACCTACTGCAGTTGGCTGAATCACATTGTCTTTTTTCCTCCCCAGCTCCTTACCTTTCTCACAAAACAGCCCCCTCCTGTCTCAAGCTCATGCCAATAGCCTCTGAAGTTTTGCATCAGATAATCTGGCACTGATGGAAGCGTATGTTCCCTTTCCAGGCCTGCTTGTGAGAACACTCTGCAAAAAAAGCCACACATTTATTTCCGAGAATATGGCATCTGTCCAACAATGTGTCGAAGTGCTCAAAAGTGTCTGACTGAAACCCTTTATTATCATACACTGGTAATTTGCCTGAAGGGAAAAAGGAGCATTAATGAAGGGAATGAATTGCACATTGTTCAGGGATGCGTGTGCTCATACAATTTCTTCTGTGTATTGTACATTCCTTCAGCCACTCTCGGTCCTCTACCTGGTCAATAATCATGTGTATCAGATCAAAAGAATCACCTTTGGATTGGTACAAGTAAGTAATTCCTGAGATATCCCATGGGAAATTACGCCCAGCATAGATCATTGAGCCCTTTGTGCTATACCAGGGCACTAGTTAATCCTTACATTGGAAATGATTGTTCAGCATGATGACATGGCATACTAAGCAGTGTATGCCCTCTGAACATTCCTATCATAACACAGGGCTGCTATCTGTCTGTCTCAACATTGTATTGAAGAAGAAAGATATCATATCCCGTTTTGTCTCCTAGCAACTTTAAAACTAGAAATGGCATTTTTGTTCTTGCTCTTTTATGCATGCCTGCTCTGACTGCACTGGCATCTGTGGGAGCTGGGCACAGGGATTTGAGGCCAGCATTTGTCTGAGTTGTTGCACACATTCTAAATATCCCAATATTGCACACAATATCTAAATATCAATATTGTTGAGAAAGACAATAGTATATTTCTTCATTATAGGACCTTTATGTCAATGTCTTGCTAGTGTAGAAACCTCAGAAACAAGAATTGGGTTAGCCCCATTACACAGAGCTTGAACTGAGGAGGAACAAAGTTTCCTTGTTTGACCTATGTGAGGTTAGAGCTGCAGTGAGAAGGTAAGTTACCCTTGTAAAAGCAAAAGAGTATCACATTTCAGTATAATGTGATCATCCTAGATTCAGGAATGACCTTGGCAGATTAGTACTGCAACTGGTTGAGAATATGTAAATCACACAGGTGAGGACCGTGTTTGATTTCCGAGACCAAGCATGGTTCATATTAAAAGAGAACCAACCCAAGCTATCACCCAAAAAGGAGCTTCCATGAACCCTCTCCATTGCCCTACATAAAGCACCAGTTTGGAATCTTTCAGCAGGGCTCCACATGGCCACAAGTAGCGGATCCTGAGGTAATACCAGTGCCCTAGTCCGTTAATAGGAAGCATTCTCCTAATATTGGCTCCTTGCTGTCTTGTGTGTTTCAGTTCAATGAAGTAACTACATTCCTCTATGAGGTTTGTATTCTCTACACCAGAAGGAAAATGCTAAGATATATATTACCCTCAAGCAGAGGCCAAAATTACATTCTAGATTTCAACTCCTTGAAAAAAGTCCAATTGTTCTAGATTTGTACAGTCATTTTGTCTCTTCTCCTCTCTGCAAATGGTCCAATTAATCAGACAGGCTCTTGATTGATTCACCCTGTAGTCCTGTTAGAAGAACCTTACGCTCACCATCAGGCTTGCTTTAGATGCCAAAATAACTTGAGCTGAAGTACTGAAAAGCAGAAGTGATAAGATCGGAATCTGAAGTCTTAAAGTAAAGACTCTTCCTTTTTAATCTGCCTTTTTTAATCTGCCTTGTCTGACAGTGAGCAACTGAAGGGGAAATGGTGTTTTCCATAATGTATAACAGTAGTTAGTAGCTTCCCAGCACAACACTCTGATTCATTCTTGAAATCTCCATGCTAATACCAGCATGTTGAATACCAGCAACAGGCTTTACAGACTGAAGCAAATATTTACATTACTTCAGGCTATGGGGTGGTGGGTGGCACACTGAAAGCCATATTTGTCCTAGGGATTATGTCACCGTTTGGAACATAGCTTCTCTGTGGAAAAGGCAAAGTAGTATTTTAATTGCACTTCTCCTCCCCCATCCCCATCGTCAAAATATTTTTAAGATTACTCTGCTGAGAAAATCGTGTGATAGCAAATAGCAAGAAAACAAAGGGCACTGTATTCCCAAGGGAAAGAGCAGTTCTCTCCTTGATTAATCATAACACTAATGAATAGAAGAGACATAAATGGTGATTAGGAACACTCCTTAAATTTTTCTCTTTGTGGAATCAAAAAAATATTAAACGATGTCATTTAAAGGACTAGTTTTAACAATATCTAATGAATTAGGGAATGGTTAATTTGTCCACAGGAAAAAACTGGAATTCTAGTTTGAAATAAATAATTTTAAAGAACCATAAGATCATTGTTAACTGGACAAATTGAATAAGATGTGGGCCTTAAAAGGAAAAGACAAAGGAAACACAAATGACAAATTTCCTTTGTTAAATAGTCTGTATTCACTTCTGTATTATTCTGATGGATTTCTGTGGCAGTTGATTATGTGTCCAGTTCATCAGGGTACATAAGCACATGATAGTCCCCCAGAGTGAGTCTTAAATAAAGAAATCAAACACTTAATGTTATGCACAATTTTAAATTCACATTAAAATAAAAACAAAAAACATACCAGCCATAGATAGTGCAGAGTGAATAATTTACAGTGAAATAATTTGGAATGAAAAAATATAAATAAGGAATTCAGCCACTTTTTTTGCCAGTGGAATATCCATGGGCAAATCATGGTTTAAGCCCTAATTCTGCAAGCTGGTCTGAGGAGTCAGACACCTGCACCTACGTGGAGCCCTGTTGACTTCTGTAGGGCTACAGGATATGGATCTTATTCCTTATTCAAATGTAACCCTTCTGCCCATCTAAGTTGGCAGCAACAAGGGCCGGGTTCTGTATCTAGCGGTTCCATTTCAATAACGCAATGCAAAACCGGCTCGAACCCCCACCCAGTGACCTGGGACAATTACATACCACCCCCTGGGCGCCTCTAGGAGGCAATACTTCCCCTCTCGCAAGCACGGAGTCTGAGTGTAGCAGAAAATGTTTAATAACATGAGGTAAACGACATCAGCATTAAATTGGAAAAACACCACAAACAGGATTCATAACACAAACCATGAGCAAAAGACCCACCCCAGCAAATTGGGCTGTGTCCTTTCCCTTTGGTTCTTGAATCCAGCAACCCAAAAATCACCCCGAGTCCCCAAAGTCCAACACCCCCAAAGTCTCTTGGGTCCAGCAACCACCCAAAGTCCCAAAAGTCCAACAACCCCCAAAGTCTCTGTCCCTCGTCAGTGCAGCCCCAGTGTAAAAGGGGGGCATGCAGGGTGTTAAGGGGCACCTTACGTGATCCGAGGCCGGCCGGCCGCCTCTCCGTGGGGTTCCGCCGCAGCCTTCACCACGAGCCAGTCCACTTCCTGCCGTCCCACGAACTGCACTGCTCTACGAGCTGCTCCGCTCCCGACCTGTGAGCCGCTCCAGCCGTCCCCACAAACAGCTCTGCTCACTGTTCCTTGGGCCACTCCAATCGTCCCTGCAAGGCTCCACGCCACTTGCTGCTCCTCCAGCAGTCTCCGCAAACTGCTCCACCTGCCGCTTAGCAATATAGCTTCAGACTCCCCCACTAATTAATACAGCACTCAGTGATCTCAGCTCTTAATAACTTTAGCTCTTTTGTGATTTCAGCTTATAGTGGGGGAACCCCAGTGCTGGTGCACCATTGGCCCAAAGTGAATTCAGCTCAGCAGCCTATAACTAGACTCCTAATGGAATCAAAGTTAGCTCTGACGTTCAACAGTGGAGAGAGGAGATGGTGCAATTAGTGTTTCAAGCCCTCAAAGGGGGGGGGGAGAGAAGGGGCATACCATCAGCTACAAATACCTGTCCCCATCCTCTCTCCATTCACTGGGTTGTGGAACCCATGTCCCTTGTCTAGCGAGTGCTACTTAGGTGATGGTGAGACACTCTGTCATAAAACAGTTTCATTGTCCTTGATTCACATAATCTGGGTAACAACACTTTATTCCTCCTGCCCCAATAACAGAGAAACTGGGGATTCCACCCCATTCAAAGTAACCACTATCAGTTGCTGTTGTCTCATGCCAGGCGGGTGGGTGTGCCTATGCAAACAAGATCAGCCCCTGGAGTTCTTTTCCACACTCACCATAATTCACCACCAGATGTCAGGGTAGAGCTCATTCTGACTCTGTTTACACAAACATATTCAATCATTTTTCCCCTAATGTTTTTTCTTCTATTGATCAAATGTCAAACATGATCAAACTGTGTTGCTTAGCTTTTTCAAGACTCCTGAAATATCTGTGGATGCTCAGATGCTGTGTAAGTATCTAAACAGCAAAATGTCACCCCATCTCCAAAAGCCATCTGGACAGTGATCAGGTCCAAAAGGAAAGCACAAGGTTTTTTTTCTCTATTTACCATATGCTGCAGTTAAGTAGCAGATTAATGCTGATGCATAACGTAAACATTGTAATCAAAGTTATTCACAGCCTTAAGTGTTTGCAGGGTCAAGTTCTCAAATGCTTCGAGAGGTGCACTGTGGTTCTCTGTTGCACTTTTCCCCTTCACTCTGGTAGCCTTGGTCAGGCCTTGTGATCTGGCAATGTGGGCAGATTGTGAAACTTTATCCCCAATTACTACTAGCCTATTTCCATGTGACCCCTTGCTTTCCTTCCAACAGTATCTCATTGACACATCAGCATTATTTTTGATACACAGTCCAACATGACTTTTAGAGTTTGAGGATGAATGTCATGGTTGGTTAGATTCTTCTCTTCCTTGATGTTTTTCATAAACACCCATGATACAATGTATTGTGCTAAAAGGGGGGTTCCTTGGAATGCATATGCTGTTAAATATTTTGAAAATTAATTTTAAAAATCATGATTTGGTATGTAGCTAGCTGCCTTATGAATTCCAGGAAGATTTTTTTAGGTTTCAGAGAATTGCTTCCTTGAATATCAGGAAGAGTCAATTAAAAACAAATGAATCCTTTTATCCCCTATGGGTAATGTAAAGAAAAAGCTACAGTTATGTCTCAACATTTGGCTGATATATGGGGAATTGAAGTAGGGACCTCCAGAGCATGAACTACTATAACTTGAGCTAACAAGCCAAGGCTGTCTGCCTGCGGCTGTAAGACAAAGCGGGACCTTTAATGCACATTCTGTGCTAGGTTACATTTCCACTATGGTTGTGTATCTTTTGCACCTTTTCTGACATGCCCAATCAAAGACTAGCAGGGTCCAATCCTGTTTTCTCTCCATTTGTGACTATACTCCTCTCAGCTTCTGCATAGGCCAGATCTGTGGTCTCTAAAGATTCTCCCACAAACTGTAGCTGCCACTAGAGGATGGTTGAGAAAGAAGGCAGTAGAAGGAGAAGAAATTCAAGAATTGGAATGGCGAAACAAAAAGAGAGCCAGATGAGAGCTGAAACTAGAGAGAAGAAACTGCTATGAATAGTGCTGTAGTATCACAAATCCACCAGCTAAACCAGTGGTTTGCAAGTACTGGGTCATGGAATGTAAGGTACTGGGTTGTGGCGGCTCTGGGCGCAGCGCAGTCTGTGGCTCCAGTACAGGCGGGAAGCCTGCCTCTGCACCCTGGCTGCGCCGCTGACCGGGAGCCACCAGAGTTAAGTCCCAACCTCCTGCCCCAGCCCTGAGCCATTCCCAAACCCAGAGCCCCCTCCTGCCCCCCCAAACCTCTCATCCCCAGCCCAGGGCCTGCACCCCCAGCCCAGAGCCCTCACCCCCTCCAGCATCCCAGCCCCCTCCCACATCCTGAACACCTCATTTGCATCCCTGCCCCGCAGCCTTCACTCCAGCACTCCAACTCTATTCCCCAGCCCTGAGCCATTCCCACATCCCAAACCCCTCATCCCCAGCTCCATTGGGTCACAGGCATCAACAATTTTCTTCAACTGGGTCACCAGAAAAAAAGTTTGAAAACTACTGAGCTAAACCATTTCAAACCCCATTCCGCATAGAGGCATAGGCCTTGGTAATAAAATGAGAGCTGTCAGGAGATATTTGAATTGTAAAAAGAATTTTGACAAAAAGGAATCCATGAAGGTCATCATTTTGTTCTTCAGTTAAACTTTTTGGAACAGAAAGCTATAGGAATGGCTTCTGATGTTTGTACAGGGCATTAATAAAGTTTAACAGGCATCACTGCAGAGGATCTCTATTTTTGGCATGTTCTTTCTCTGTACTTTTGTCAGTGTTACCACACAGATCCCATAGTTTTCATGTTGTAAAATATTTTTATGTCCTTTGCCACATGGGGTTTTTCTTACAAAACGTACAAGTGGGTGTGCACATGATAGATAGATAGGATTGCAATAAGAAAGTATGTGCGGTACTCAGTTAAAGGTGAAAAGATTAATTAACTTGAAGGAGTAATTCACAGAGTTAGAAGCAAGAGTCCAATAGAAAGCAGCAGACCAGTCAGTGGGTTTAATGGTATCTGTAGGTTAGAATTCCAAAAGGCTGCTACCCTCACTAGGACATCAGATCAGTGCATGGCTACCACACTGAAGAAGTGGGGTGAGAAAGGGAAACTACAGAGCACAAGGAAACCCCTAATGAAGGACTAGATTCTGCCCGGCCCATGTAGGGGGCCAGGCAGAATTGTAGTTCATGTGCTCTGCTCTGCATCTACTTCCCCAGGACATAAAAAGTATCAGAATATTTGTAAACATTTTAAATTAAAAACAAAACAAATAAAAGTGAAATGCAGCTCTCTACTGGATGGATCTCCTAGTGAGGAATCCCCAGATAACCCCAGATGACCAAAATATTTTTAGCTAATACCTCGATATTTCCAGCACACAAGACACACACAGTTTCTTTCTCCCAGTCCCTCCTCACATCTTGTTCTGCACACTCCCTTGGTTTGAAGTTCAAACACTTTGTAATATATTAATTGGCTATAAGAATATAAGAACGGCCATTCTGAGTCAGACCAATGGTCTATCTAGCACAGTACCCTGTCTTCTGACAGTGGACAATGCCAGGTGCCCCAGAGGGAATGAACAGAAAAATCAATCATCAGGTGATCCATCCCCTGTCGTCCACTTCCAGCTTCTGGCAGTCAGAGGCTGATGCATGGAGCTTCATCCCTGACCATGTTGGCTGATAGCCATTGATAAATCTATCCTCCGTGAACTAATCTAATTCTTTTTTTAACACCATTATAGTTTTGGCCTTCAAAACATCCCCTGGCAAGGAGTTTCACAGGTTGATTGTGTGTTGCATGAAGAAGTACTTCCTTATGTTGGTTTTAAGCCTGCTGTCTATTAATTTCATTGGGTGACCCCTGGTTCTTGTATTACGTGAAGAAGTAAATAACACTTCCATATTCATTTTCTCTATGCATGTCATGATTTTATCGACCTCTACCATATCCCTGCTTAGTCGTCTCTTTTCCAGGATGACAAGTCCAAGTCTTTTTAATCTCTCCTCATATGGAAGCTGTTCTTTTCCCTTAATCCTTTTTTGTCTTTCTCTGTACTTTTTCCAATTCTAATATATCTTTTCTTGAGGCGGGGCGACCAGAACTGCACGTAGTATTCCAGGTGTGGGAGTACTATGATTGATATAGTAGCATTAGGATATTTTCTGTCTTATTATCTGTCCATTTCCTAATGGTCCTAACATTCTGGTAGCTTTTTTTGACTGCCAGGGCACACTGAGTGGATGTTTTCAGAGAACTATCCACAAGCACTCTAAGAGCTCTTTCTTGAATGGTGACAGCTAATTTAGATCCCATCATTTTCTCTGTATAGCTGGAATTAGGTTTTCCAATGTGTATTACTTTGCATGTATCAACACTGAATTTCATCTGACATTTTTTTGCCCCTTCACCCAGTTTTGTGAAATCCCTTTGTAACTCTTCACAGTCTGTCTTGAGTAATTTTGTGTTGTGTGCAAATTTTAGCACCTCACTGTTTACCCCTTTTCTTAGATCATTTATGAACATGTTGAACAGCAATGGTCCCAGTACAGATCCCTGGGGAGACATCACTATTTACCAATCTTCATTCTGAAAATTGACCATTATTTTTACCCTTTTTTGTTGTTGTTGTCTTTTAACCAGTTACAGATCCATGAGAGGACTTCCCACTTATCCCATGACTGCTTTCTTTGCTTAAGAGGCTTTGGTGAGGGACTTAGTCAAAGGCTTTCTGAAAGTCCAAGTACACTATATCTGATGGCACACTCTTGTCCAGATGTTTGCTGACCCCTTCAAAAAATGTGAGGCATGGTTTCCCGTTACAACATCCATATTTGACTCTTCCCCAACAAATCATGTTCATCTACATGTCCGATAATTCTGTTCTTTCAGATTTAAAAATGTTATTAAGATGATGTTAAAAAAAAATAGTGAACAGAGTTTGAGCATAAAAGTTTCTGGTGTCAACCAATTTGCCTGGTACTAAAGTTAGGCTTAACAGTCTGTAATTACCAGGATTGTCTCTGGAGCCTTTTTCGAAAGTTGGTATCACATTACCTATCCTCCAGTCATCTGGTACAGAAACAGATTTACGTGCTGGGTTATATACAACAGTTACATAACTATATATTTTTCAATGCCACTACCATTATCTGGATATATATAAGAATTAAAAATCAGAGGGATTGGATAGTTCATGTGATTTTACTAGGTTATTCAGCCTTTTATCCTAGATAACTAGTTCAACTCTGTCTGAACTAGATCAGTAGTAAGCATAAGTAGTAAGAAAAAGTTGTCAACCCATAGCAATTTGGTGACCTGTATGAAATCAGCTGGAAGTCTCAGTAGTTAACAGTCACTAAACCATGACCCCAACTGGAGCAAGTTTGCAACTATATCATTGAAGATGGGGATTAAGAGCCTTATCTGAAACCTATTAAAGTCAACGGGTATTTTTCCATTTACTTGGATGGGCATTTGATTAGATCCTGAATGGAGTTGGAAGCAAATGAAATGACACTCATCTTTCTATAGCTCTGGGTTTGAGCCACATTAACAGGACATTGTTGAGAAGCTTGCACTAATTCTGTCCATGCTGTAGCTAATCTGTGGATAAATAGAGGACTTCAGTTACCAGAGCTGGAATCTGGTGCTGCATGTCAGCATTAATGTCGCTAAAAAAACAGAAGGAATTAAAAATCACTTAGGAATATCAGAATGAAACTTTCAGCCAATCTTGGAATACTTTATTTTATGATGGATTATCTCCAGTTTTCTCTGTTCAGCTATTCATGCAGTGTGGTGCCTTTACAGCAACTAAAAGGTATTTTCCTTTTGAAAACTTCCTTCCAGTACATAGCAAATAAAATGAAACAAAAACACAACTGAAAGGCCAACATTAAAGTGTAAATTCTTTGCTTTTTATGCTATTTTTTGCAAAACCTGCTCCCATTGGTTCCACAAGGGACTTTTAGCATATTAACATTAGCTCATCATGTAGAAATTTCAGAAAAAGAGAGGGATTTTTATTTTGAAGATGTTTATAATTGCCAGCCAAATCCTAATGCATGTCTGAAGGAAAGGTTAAGTGCAGTCAACATTAATCTCTCTTTTTTTAATCTACATTGGTGAAAAGTGCCTATTTATTTTGAGGGAGGATGTCCTTATGTTCTCTGTTGCTATAGTAAGCTCATAAGTATTTTGAGAAAGACATATTTGCAGTAACCCGGAACATTTCTTTTAAAGAGAAGTTTCTTTCTATAAAAAGGTGATGGATGTTTCCTACTGATCTCATGTTTGCTGGAAATTTAATTTTGTGTGTTAAGAACACTTTTCATTTACACTTGTTTTAGAAAAACTCTGGTAACATAAAAATACTAGCCTGATCCTTTTCCAGCTACGAAATCTAAAATTACAAAATCAACCCATGGTACTCCTGCAGATTAAACTGGGTTACATGGGATACAAGTTTGTGTGGCAAACAGTAATTATTAAACTACAGACACTTCAGATGCTCTTCACCTCATTCCATTAGCAGTTCTCCTTTTTGAGAGGCAGTGCTGAGAAATGGTATGAATCCTCAAGCCTACAAATAGCCCCACCCCATCTTTTAAAAGCTGGAAAAATTGATGCCATTTAGAAACTTTGCCTGACACCTCAGTTTTAAGGAAAGCATGGGACTCCTATCTCTTTGTGTTCCTTTTCTCCAGAAGCTTTTCATTTGTGAGGTAACAAGATAGTCTTTCAAAGACAAAGGACCTGTTCTATAACAGGCCAGAAAAGTGTGCTAGAGAATTGGAGGATATATATTTCCTGGATGTCCTAGTCAAGTGTATACCCTTTCATAGCTTTTGTAGCCCATAAAGACTCAGCCTCAGATCAATACGTGGCCTGTCACCTAGGTCAGAGATACATGTTGTGGTTTTCTGAACCTTACCAGTTTAAATGTTCCACAAACTATCTTGCCTGGATCATCTTGGTGGAGTCTTTGAAGCACCCACTTTTCAGATATGGAGGTTAGTGAGTGGTTTTCTCCCTGAATAACTTCTTTTGTGAACCTCTACACTGGAGATAATTCAGTTGCTGGCTAGTTCCCAGCATTTTTCATAGTATCTGTCAGTCCTTGTCTTTGACATACACAACCCTATTCTGGGATGTTTTTCAAAGAAAAAATTGCAGTAGCTTGGAAAACAGACTAGATCGTGTATAGTACATTGATCTAGTCTTGGAAGTAAAGTCAACGTTTTCCATCTGCCATTTCTGGAAATCATCTGTGATGAGGTCAGCTCACCACTGGCACCTCCTCATGGCCAGGCAGGATGAGTCAGCTTTCTCTCTACCGAGTCTGCTGCTGCTGGTTGCTCTGCCTCTGTAGCAGCCTGCCTCTTCCAGTGACTTGGCCCTCCGGCCCGGTCACTTCCATAGGCCTCCCCTTCCAGGGTAGTCAAGAAACGAAAAAGCAAGTGAAATTAGCACCAACTAACTGAGTTAGCAAGAGAGGGGAATACCTCCTTCTCAGGGCATATCCGAATCAGGGTCTCCATTCCCTTCCCTTCTGGCAGGTGTCAGGGAAGATCCTATATTCCCTTAGCCCTTTCCTCAGGAGCTGGGGGTTGAAGGTCTGTTCTCTTCCCTGGTCAGCCCACAAGTGAGCTTTTTTTGCATCTATTTTAACTCCTCCTCCAGCTTGTGCATGTCTTGTAGGTATGGCAGGGCAGGGTAAGGCAAGGCTGGGCCTAGAGCAGCACCTTAACCCCTTCTTGTCTAGTATGGGGCTTGAATGCCCTATTACATATTATAGAAGAGGAAAGTAAAAGCAACATAGTTAGAGGAAAGGATTAGGAATAGGGAGAGCTGTTTTCCATTCTCTATTCCTCCTCTGACTTGCTTTATGACCATGCTCAAATCAATGACACTCTTTATTCTTTTGTTTTCTGATCTGTAAAATGGGGGAAATACTATTTACTCCCCTTTGAAACGTGCTTTGAGATACTTGACAGAAAGGTTTGAAGTCAGTGAAAAGCAGTCTTGTTCTTTATTATTTAATGGATGACAAATCAGAGCAATTATTCCTGCAATGACAAAATGTACCCGTAGGGAATCCCAGCAGAAGCAGCACATTGCAAAGAGGACATTTCTAGATAAGGACATTCAGAGGGCTCTTTGATGTAACAGACCGAGGCATAACAAAATCTAAATGCCAGAAGTTGATGCTAGAAACATTTGAGCTGGGAATAAAGTGCAAATTTTTAATGGTGAGGGCAATTAACCATTGGAATAGCTTGCCAAGAAATGTGGTAGATGCTTGATCACTGGAAGAGTTTAAACTAAAACAGGAAGTCTTTCTCAGAGATATGCTGTAATTCATCTACAAGTTATCGGGCTCACTTCAGGAATTGGTTGATGAAGTTTTATGGCCAGGAGATCAGAGTAGATAATTATAATGGTCCCTTCTGTCTTTAAAATCTATTAATGTAATTGGGGATTTTAACTCACACCCCAAACTCTGCTGTACATTTGAGGTTTTACTCCTGCATAAATCAGAATCGGAGGAAGTTCTGTTCCTGAATTAGAAATCACTACCATTATAATTTCTTATTTCTTTTAGGAGGTAGTACATGTGTCCCCTGCAGGCCCCCTTTTTTTTGGCCACCTAGCCTTTTTCTACTTCTTGGAGGGATAGTAGGAATGAATGTGTCTGGTCACATGTAACTTTATTTCACCCCTTTTATTAAGAGCTCTCCTTCACTGGCCTGTTTTACTACTATGAAATGAACTTTTTAATTGTAATACGATAAATCTATCCAGGCAGTAATTACTCTTTATCCATTATTTACATCTATGAGGGGGTGGATGACAGTGCCAGCTCTCTATTTTCCTTGAAGTCATTTCAGCATAACTCTAGGGGACATTCAAGAAGGCAAGTTAATATTTTAGGATTTCCTCCATAGTTGAAGAATGCTATGTTCACCTTGGCCTAGTGCCAAAAACTAAATCCAAGAAGACAAAGTCTGAACTTAGCACCTTCATTACATTTAGCAGTGACTGTAACATCAAGGCACGCCACTTCCATGCCAAATCATAGTTGTGGCTTTATTTAAACAAAACAAAACAAAACAAAACAAAGCAAAACAAAAATCCACAGCCCTTTATTAGCTCATTGGCTCTATTACCAAGACCCAAAGGATAATGGGAAAACGAATGCCTTCAAGTCTGCTTATTTCACAGCTGGTACACTATTTTAATGCCATAATGGGAGATACATTGTTTATTCTTTTTCCTCAAGACTTTATCTGCCACCATAAGGAAGTGGCGGATTAAAAGAACCAGAGGGCTTCTCTTCATAGAAAATTAGAGCACAGCAATCCAGGGTGTGAATCTACAGTTGACTAGCTTGTTGCATGCACACTGACTTGCCACATAGATCCGGCCACCATAAACTAAAAGCTCCACAGTATGTCCTGATACACTTCAAAGAGAAGTGCATAAAAGCATACTACAGAACTTTTGGTGCACAGTTGCAGGGTCCACAAAGCAAGTTAATGCATGGCAAGTTAGTGCACTGTATATTCATACCATTGCTTGGTGTGCACTAGCTGACCATGTAGACAAGCCCTAAGAACATCAGTCAGCCTTTAAGTGTCCTCCATTAAGATCCTTATCAATTCCTATTTAAGTCAATAGCAAAACTCCCATTGACTTCACAAGTGTTCATAATACGTGTGTGCAGTTCTGGTCTCCCATTTTTAAGAAAGATGAATTCAGACTGGACCAGGTGCAGAGAAAAGCTACTAGGATGATCTGAGGAATGGAAAACCTACCTTATTGAGAGGAGATTCAAAGAGCTTGGCTTGTTTAGCCTAACCAAAAGAAGGCTGAGGGAGATATGATTGCTCTCTATTAGTGAGATAAATAGAAGTTAGCTGCCAATGTGGACACAGGAACAAATGGATATAAACTGGCCATCAACAAGTTTCGGCTTGAAATTAGATAAAGGGTTCTAACACATCAGAGGAGTGAATTCTGGAACAGCCTTCCAAGGGGAGCAGTGGGGGCAAAAAACCTAATTGGCTTCAAGATTGAGCTTCATAAGTTTATGGAGGGGATGGTATGACGAGACTGCCTACAATGGCATGTAGCCAATCTGCAACTGCTGGCAGCAAATATCTCCAGTGGCTGCTGATGGGACACTAGACAGGGTGGGCTCTGAGTTACTACAGAGGATTCTTTCCCAGGTGTTTGGCTGGTGGGTCTTGCCCACATGCTCAGCGTCTAACGGATCACCATATTTGGGGTTCAGAAGGAATTTCCCCCCACATCAGAATGGCAGAGACTGTGGGGGTTTTTGCCTTTATCTGCAGCACGGGGCCTGGATCACTTGCAGGTTTAAACTAGTATAAATGGTGGATTCTCTGTAACTTGAAGTCTTTAAATGGATCTATTTAAGGTGGATGAATGGAGTGGGTGGATGAGGTTCTGTGGCCTGCAACATGCAGGAGGTCAGACTAGATGATCAAAATGGTCCCTTCTGACCTTAAAGTCAATGAGGGTCAGACTAGATGATCATGATGGTCCCTTCTGACCTTAAAGTCAATGAGATTAAGTCTCAAATTTGGTCAACAGCAAATTTTTCCCTGCTGAAAATGATGGAAAATATTGAAAGTGCCCTAGTCTAAATTGAGTATTTTCACTAAAAAGATATATTCTCTTGTGAAAAATACATTTGTTTGAATGGAAAACTGATGGAATTCTAAGTGAAACCACAACATTTTGTTTTTTTGACAAAAACTATTAAAAATGTGACTTTTCCTCTCTGGTGGAAGTGTGCCTTCCCCTACCTCCCAAGCTCTAGTGTTCATGAGAAGTAATTTGAGAGTTCCCTCTTCAGCAAATTTTTATAGAAAAATGCTGGAAACATTTATAAAATTGCCTAAAACGAAATCAGTTTCTGCACACCATGTGCATATTTGCCCTTGTAAAACAGGTTTGCCATAACAAGGAATCATAGAAATGAGAGACAGACAGGACCTATTAGGGGATCCTATCATTTCCCTACAGGATTGTTCTGTACTATGCAGTATAATTTCAAGTGCCTCATCCAGTCTAGTCATAAAGTACTGACTTAACTTTCTTTGGGAAACAATTCCCTAGACTAGAGATCTCACATTTGGGAAAAACTTTCCTGATATTTAGTCTAACGTTTCCTTTAGTCTGTTTAATTTTTTCGTCTGTGCCTGGTGTTTATACCTTGCATTTACTTGTGGACAATACTATGCCTCCATGTATTCCTTGTTTAGACAATCATGTAATTATTTGAATCTTTCCTCGTAATTCAGGCCTTCTTGACTTTTATTATTTTTGTAGACGTTCTCTGAATACTTAGAATTTATGAAAGGAGTTTTTCCAAGGACGGAGAACACACAGTCACAAAACTAAAACTAAAACAAAAACAAACAATCTTATTGGAGTGTATGTACTCCATAGAAAGCAAGGGACACAGACAAAATACAGAAGAACAGTCCCCCGCCAAAAGCAAGCTAGATAGCAGGGCACTGAGTACCCAGGCCCCTAAAGACTAACGCTGTAAGAAAGGCAAATAGCCCAGATACCCCAGTAGATAGTGTTTTACTGAAGGCAATGTGAGTTTGTCTGAACAAAGGCTAAACCCAAACATTATGTTGAAGTCTAGAATATCTGTTGAGTGATAGAAATACCTACAAGCATAATGGAGAGCTTTTTTTCTTTGGAGTATCAGATTCAATCATCATGGATTTGTGGTCTGTTACTATCTAATTTTTAAGTTCTCAACCATTTTTGGCTTTTAAACAATACACCACTTTTGTTGGTTGTTTATTCCCAATGGCTAATCACTCTCACTTAAAAATTTCTAACTTGAATTTGTCTGGTTTGAACTATTCTTCCACCCCATTATCTTGATCCAAGTGATTAGACAGCCATCCAGTGAGGCACAACAACATATATAGTTATGCCAGCTCAATACTAAAAGGAAAACATTTTATGAAAAAATAATCTCTTTACCCCTTTCAATTCTCTTCACTCCTGCATGGTTTCCCCTGGTTTCTTGTTGCCATGGATCTCTGTCCATCCAGACTATAGGTTAAAATGGCAGAGCAGAATCTTGATTTTTGGCTGCTGCACCATACTGTATCTCAGTTTAATCAAGAGAATGAATGTGTTTTCTCCCAATGCTTTCTGATTGAATCTCTGTATTGAATTCAGCCCTTGAGAATGATCATTACAAAGTAAATGCTTGTATTTTAATAGGGGAACCAGCATTAAACAGGAAAAAATATTAATTTTCTCCTTTAGAGTTTTAAATGGTTTTATTGGTAATAAGAGCACAGGCAAAATGTGAAGCTTAATACTAGTGAACAATCATTGACATAGATTTCTCTTACTACATATGCTGACCCTGAAATGCACTTTATTTATCCTTTGCTTCTTACAAGTAAATCCAGCTAAATAATACTCTTTTTATATTTGAGAAGGATAAAATCAATTTTCTTAATGATTCTGAAGCAATTTAATAAGGATCTCTCCTCTCCTTCTGTCCATTCTGCACACAGATGGATAAAAGAGCTTTGGAAAGCTGGGAACCTTCCAGTTTGTATTTAGTTTTCATTTTCCTTCTAAAATTCTCATTATATGTCTGCAGAGCTGTGGCTCTGGATTCTCTCAAAAAGTGAGGGCAAAAAGGATCTCCCTATTGCAATCAGCAGTGTGAATGAAAGAGTGGCAAATGTTTTTTTTCACCAGTAATGACAAATTTGTGGATAGTTCTGTGAAAACATCCTCTCAATGTGCAGCGAGAATCAAAAAAGCCAACAGAACGTTGGGAATAATTAAGAAAGAGATAGATAATAAGTCAGAAAATATCATATTGCTTCTATATAAATCTATGGTACTCCCACATCTTGAATACTGCATGCAGATGTGGTTGTCCCATCTCAAAAAAGATATATTGGAATTGGAAAAGGTTCAGAAAAGGGCAACAAAAATGATTAGGGGTATGGACCAGCTTCTGTATGAGGCGAGATGAATAAGATTGGTACTTTTCAGCTTGGAAAAGAGATGATTAAGGGGGGGATATGATAGAGGTCTATAAAATCATGACTGGTGTGGAGAATGGAAATAAGGAAGTGTTATTTACTCCTTCTCATAACACAAGAACTAGGGGTCACCAAATGAAATTAATAGGCAGCAGGTTTAAAACAAACAAAAGGCAGTATTTCTTCATACAACACACAGTCAACCTGTGGAACTCTTTGCCAGAGGATATTGTGAAGGCCAAGACGATAACAGGGTTCAAAAAAAGGGCTAGATAAATTCATGGAGGATAGGTCCATCAATAACAACAAGGAGTCTGGTGGCACCTTAAAGACTAACAGATTTATTTGGGCATAAGCTTTCATGGGTAAAAACCTCACTTTCTCTATGCATCTGAAGAAGTGAGGTTTTTACCCACAAAAGCTTATGCCCAAATAAATCTGTTAGTCTTTAAGGTGCCACCAGACTCCTTGTTGTTTTTGTAGATACAGGCTAACACGGCTACCCCCTGATACTTGAGGTCCATCAATGACTATTAGCCCGGATGGGCAGGGATTGTATGCCTAGCCTGTTTGCCAGAAGCTGGAAATGGGCGACAAGGGATGGATCACTTGATGATTACCTGTTCCGTTCATTTGTCTGGGGCACCTGGCATTGGCCATTGATGGAAGACAGGATATAGGCTAGATGGACCTTTGGTCTGACCCAATATGCCCATTCTTATGTCCTTATGGAATCACTCTTTTAGAACAAGTCACAGACTGTAAACGTGTCACCAGAATTCACTAAATGCCTATGAGTTCAGGGAAACTAATTTTCTAGGCATTGAAAAAAGGTTGATTTTAGGTGGAAAATGTCAAATTGTTAAAAAGGAAATTTTTTCTCCACCCAACACAATTAGCCTGTGGAACCTGTAAGATATCATTGAGGCCAAGGCCTCAGCATCAATTAAAAAAGGACTGGACAAGGATAACAAGAATAAGCAGAATTATAATAGTAAATATTGAAAAAATAAACAAGAGTTTGGGAAAGGATCTAAGTTCTCAAGCTTCAGAGCAAACTAACTAATCAGGGTTAGGAGAGGGCTGCTTATCCCTTAACTGCCTACTTCATGTTCCTTTAACTACCTAGTCTGGCTGGGATTGGCCACTGTGAGCAATAGGTATATTAGATGGACCTTTGGTATCATCAAGCAGGGTAATTGCTTTATTTTATAGCAATTGAATTATATAGTCCAAGAGTTTAAAAAAAAAATGGATGCCTAAAGTTAGGCTCCTGCATCCATATTTAAGTGTGTAAATATGTGTCTACACTCTCTCACTGCTCTCGCAACGATGCCCACATGTTTTTCCTGAGTTGAGAAAGTTAATTTAGAACCCTGCAGCAAATCGTATTGGAGTGTATGTACTCCATAGAAAGCAAGGAAGACAGACAAAATACAGAAGAACAACCCCCTCCAAAAGCAAGCTAGATAGCAGGGCTCTGAGTATCCAGGCCCCTATAGACCAAAGCTGCAAGAAAGGAAAACAGCCCCGATACCCCCGTAGATAGTGTTTTACTGAAGGCAATGTGAGTTTGTCTGAATAAAGGCTAAACCCAAATCTTATGTTGAAGTTTAGAATATCTGTTGAGTGGAAGGATAGAAATAGCTACAAGCATAATGGAGAGCTTTTTTTCTTTGGAGTATCAGATTCAATCATCATGGATTTGTGGTCTGTTACTATCTAATTTTTAAGTTCTCAACCATTTTTGGCCTTTAAACAAAACAAAAGTGTGTGTGTGTGTGTGTTTTGTTTTATGGACTTACACCTGTGAGACAGTATGGGCTTTCAGCTACTGGTTTTACATATAAGGGGGAAAATTTTCAGCAGGTTTAAACTCGTATAGTACCATTGACATCACCAACTGAGAATTTAACGCTTACACTTAATCTAAAAAAGGAAACCTCCAACATCACAGCATCTCTTAACTGCGGTACCAGTTTAGTGTTGTCTCAAAGTGAAAAGAACCACATACTGACTCATCAACACCATTTCCTCAAACATCTAAGTTCTCTTTGGAGGTCTTTTATTCTAATATTTACCCACCCCAAACATGTTTACTGTGTGGAATGACCTATTTACATTATGGAAATATATGTAAATCCCAGTGTATTTTCTGAAGATTTTCACTCCCTAAATCGGGTCACTTGGCTAGTGTTAAGGGTGCATTTTTGACCAGCTTGGCGCACTCATGAAATGACAAGTAGGAGAACACAGAACAAGGCCTGAAGATTAGGATTCCTTCAGGGGTTTCTCCAGCCATATCCCCCTACACATAAGAAGTCTACTGTCTGAGCATGTATCAGAAGAATTAATTTAGTCCTCTATATTCCTCAAAGGGTAATTGATAGTCCTGCTGGAAACAAACCAGTGGCATCTATAGCATGGGAGTCTCCTACAAATGGATATTTGTGGGCAACTTCAGATGCCCACTACTTCCAGCATGATTTTTGTGGATTACAATGTACTAGCAGCATTAAACTTTATGACAGGAATTATCCATTGCCATTTTATTATGCAGTCATGGGCTGACAAAGAGGAAAGTTTCTCATCCTGGTCACTTATTGATATATCTCCGCTGTAAATTAAAACAAACACCCTTATGCGTATGTTTAGCTTTACTCATGTAAGAAGTCCTACTGTATTCGGTAAAGGATCGAGGCCTCCTAATGTCCCTCTGCAGCATGTATGGACTCAGGTCTCACAAATCCCTAGAGAAACCACTTTTTTGAGGGGAAAGCCCCCAGTTGGGGTTTCTTTATTAGTTTACAGGCTCACAGAAAGTTCTGTAATGGAGATATACCTATCTCATAGAACTGGAAGGGACCCTGAAAGGTCATCGAGTCCAGCCCCCTGCCTTCACTAGCAGGACCAAGTACTGATTTTTGCCCCAGATCTCTAAGTGGCCCCCTCAAGGTTTGAACTCACAACCCTAGGTTTAGCAGGCCAATGCTCAAACCACTGAGGAAGATACAATTTAAAATGATCTCACATGACTTATTGCTGGTTGTTCAAATGGACTCTTAAAAGCCTCATGCCACTCCTATTCCTTATGCTGGACAACTGGATTCCCACCTCCCCTGAAGTCCCCTGGGAAATGAGGAGCTTCTTATTCCAAGGTTAAACTCATGCCAAACAATTATAACCCACTCCACCTTGGCTTCTATCTTCTCCAGGAGATTCTGGCAACAATTTCCAACCACCCGTACCTCAACTTCTACTCCAGGCAGTTCTGCCTCTCAGACCCCAAGGAGAGCCTGCAAAGAGCCTCCTTTACTCTCCTGAATGCCTCTTCATGCAAAATGCTCTGAGCCATACCCCAGCTGGGACTGATAGCGCCAACAGAATTAGTCCCAGGTGTACTCAACTAGGCTCCACTGAGAGGCAGCTACCTTGTTTCAGGGGATTAGTCCCAGTCCTTATCAGAAGGAACATGCACCCTGTGATATAGTGAAATGTGGCTACTCTCATGAGTAAAGTTAATCTCTTGCATAGGTGTTAGCAGGATCAAGGCCAAAGACTGGAGAACTAGAAAGCGCAAACTCCGTCAGTTAAAATAATGCCTTTTTGGAAATCAAGACTATTAGTTACTAAAGAAGATTAACTACAAACTACAGGTATCAGTAGGTGTTTTATTGTCAAACAAATATAAACTGGTACTTTCAATCCCTGATGTCTTGTTTTGAAGATAAAAGCTTATTTCCTTCATCTTTTTTAAAGTTGTAAATATGGGATTATAAAACAAAACCCAAAACCACAGCAATAAATTAAGATAAAGAAAAGGAAAAAAAGCAAACAAACCACCCAGAATGAGGAAAGTTAGAAGCAACAGCAAAATTCTAAAGTGGATTCAAAGTAAATTTTCCTTTAAAAAGGGATTTTTTCTTTTGCACACAAAATAAAATAGCAGCAAAGAAAGAAGATAAATACAAGTGCACTCATGTCCCTCTGGAACTTCTTTTTATTAACCAAAACAGTAGTATTCATCAGACTCAATTTTGGGATGCTTGTGCAGGGTCTGTGAATCCTCTAGAATAGAAGTATCAGTGAACTGTTCCATATCTGAAGGTGTGTGGTGACCTGGGACATCATCCACCAAAGTGTCCAGATAACTCCCCACTGATATTCCATCCAGTCCATCACTACAGTCTTGTAAACTGTTATAGCTGCCTTGCAGGGAGGTCTCCTGACTTTCCAGCAAGCTGCAAAGGCTGCCACTCAAACTACTACCTCTGCTGATGATGGCTCCCTTCTCTTCAATCACCCACTTTATTGATTCAATGCTTTCATTGATGATGAGCAGCTGGCGCATGAGCCTGACGTCAGTGGCTCGGAGATTAACCTACATGGTAAAACAAACAACAACAAAAATCAATGTTATTGTATTTTTTAAACAAATGGGTGTGAAATCAATTTAAACAATAACAGGCTGTGACCAAAAGGAGAGCTAAAAAGTAAATGATAGCAGATTTCATGCTTGAAATCTGGATTTGATATTTTTAATAAAGCAATAGTGAATACTAACTTTTGAGAGATATTATTCCATGTCAATATTCCACAATAACATACTTACAATCAGTACCTTTGCACTTTCTAATTGTCCTGGGCTATACAATAATATAGGGCCCAATCCAACTCCAGCTGAAGGCGATGAGATCCTTTTCATTTACTTCAGGGGGAGTTAAGCCCTTATAGACATTTAATAGAAACTAATCTTACTTCATTTTTAAATTAGTCCACCACAGGACTCATTGGAATACTGGTGAAATGTTATTGGAAGTGTCGCTAACATTTAAAGGAATGGTATTTTTGAGTGTGTCTTCATTTCCTTCGTGTTTCAAAGAAACTGGACATAAATTCAACCTTTTACCTATAAACACACTAAATGTAGGCCACTTATTATATGTACAAAACTTGCATTCTCCTGCACTCTATTTATCCAGAGCCTTTCTTATTGGTACTGTAACTGAGAGTTGACTAAGTCCTCAACTGTGCATAAGTTGTGAGGAAGGCTTGCAGTACATTGACACTCAAAGCATATCTGAGGTCAGGTTGCAAGTTTCAGTATCAATATTTCAGTTAAAAAGCTGGCTTAGTGGGATGCGAATCCTAAATTAATTATCAGAGGGGTAGCCGTGTTAGTCTGAATCTGTAAAAAGCAACAGAGAGTCCTGTGGCACCTCTGAGACTAACAGAAGTATTGGGAGCATAAGCTTTCGTGGGTAAGAACCTCACTTCTTCAGATGCACTTCAGAAGTGAGGTTCTTACCCACGAAAGCTTATGCTCCCAATACTTCTGTTAGTCTCAAAGGTGCCACAGGACCCTCTGTTGCTAAATTAATTATGTAATCTCAGTTACTGCCACTAGACATGTACAGAAACACATATATATGCCAAAGACAGTACTGTTCTGTGACTTACAAGCAGCCAAACAAGTTTTAAATAGAGTTGTAAGTTTTGGTGGCTGCAAGAGAATGGAACTAAACAGCTTTGCCAAGTAAAGCAGGATGGGGAACAAAAATTGAGCAAAGTTTCCTCTGTCTATGAAACTTATCACCAAAAAAGAGGCAGTATCACTCATTGGATAGGGCACTGCCGGTGGGTCAAGAATTCAGGTTCTAATTCCTGGCTCTGCCACTGAACTGCTTTGTGACTTTGGAGCTTGAAGTCATTTTTCCTCTTTGTCCTTCAGTTTCCCCTCCCACCTTTTGGCTCTTACTACATGTATGTACAGTGCCTAGCACAATGGTGCCCCAACCATGGTTGGAGCCTCTAGGCACTACCATAACACATACACACACACACACACACACACAAAATGCCTAATAATTAACTGAAAGTAAAATAATTAAATTGCTGGCATTGCAGATTATTTTTAAAATCAGGTCAGGTGAAGCTTATTTAACCAGCAGCTCACTAGTGATGGATTTAAATAAAGTAAATAAAAAGCCGGCATGGCATCTTATCTATGCTCTGACAACAATTTAATTGTATTGGTTGGCACAAACTATTGAAATGTCTGTGGCTCAAGCACAATGGACTCCTGTAGTGGTACATTTCAGTGGGAATATCAACATTTAGTTTCTGTTTCCTTAAAACCCAATTAAAAGTTACAATTATTGTTTGAATGTGGGAATTTGAGCAATCCAGGGAATTATGATGTAGCACAGGTGTTTGTTGTCTTACCATGGGAGGGGTTGTTAAAAACAAAAATATATTCTTTGTCAGGATTGATCAGAACCAGAATCAGGGTTGCTGAGACTGCAAGATTTTTCTTCACTTGGAAATAATAAAACCACAGTTGTCACATGAAACAGATACATTGAATATGAGGGTCAGAGAGGCCAACAAGACTTTTGTCTAAATTCTAAAGTCTAAATTCATGGGCACCTGACATTATCAGACCTGTCCTTCCTAACTTCCTTTAACTGGTATTTCCCAGATGATACCATGAAGTTGGCCTATACTGATAAGTAATGATATTCGTGGCAGGTCTAGTACAAGATAGCCTAGTACAGCCATTACAAACATTGAATCTATCTCCCCTTGTAAGTATTCTCACACTTCTTATCAAACTGTCTGTACTGGGCTATCTTGATTATCACTTCAAAAGTTTTTTTCTCTTACTTAATTGGCCTCTCAGAGTTGGTAAGACAACTCCCACCTGTTCATGCTCTCTGTATGTGTGTATATATATCTCCTCAATATATGTTCCACTCTATATGCATCCGAAGAAGTGGGCTGTAGCCCATGAAAGCTTATGCTCTAATAAATTTGTTAGTCTCTAAGGGACAACAAGTACTCTTGTTCTTCTGTCTAGGGAAGTTTTATCTGACCCCAAATGTCTTTTGCAGAGTTTCCAACCAAGGCTGATTGGGATCCTGTTTTCATGAATGTAAACGCACTATCCGTTTACTTCTTTGGTGCAGGATAAAGGGGTGTCTTCTTGCCTTCTACTTACATCCCCAAAGTTCATTATCTTTGCACATAGCCAGACTAACCCCTATGGCTTGTTTCCAGCACTCCACCCCTTCCCCACACTCCTTTCCTGTTGACTCCATATGTAAATGGAGCTTCCATTGTGTTGCTTACAATGCTTATCTGTATGGCTGACATAGGCCTGGTCTACACTGACTTTAATTCGGATTTAACAGCGTTAAATCAAATTAACCCTGCATCCGTCCACACAACGAAGCCATTTATTTCGAAATAAAGGGCTCTTAAAATTGATTTCTGTACTCCACCCCTACGAGCGGAGTAGTGCCAAAATCGATATTGTCATTTTGAATTAGGGTTAGTGTGGCCGCAATTCGATGGTATTGGCCTCTGGGAGCTGTCCCACAGTGCACCATTGTGACCACTCTGGACAGCAATCTGAACTCGGATGCACTGGCCAGGTAGACAGGAAAAGCCCCGCGAACATTTGAATTTCATTTCCTGTTTGCCCAGCGTGGAGAGCACAGGTGACCACAGATAGCTCAGCTCATCAGCACAGGTAACCATGCAGGCCGATAATCGAAAAAGAGCACCAGCATGGACCGTACGGGAGGTACCGGATCTGATCACTATATGGGGAGAGGATTCAGTGCTAGCAGAACTTCGTTCGAAAAGACGAAATGCCAAAACTTTTGAAAAAATCTCCAAGGGCATGATGGAGAGAGGCCACAATAGGGACGCAGATCAGTGCCACGTGAAAGTCAAGGAGCTCAGACAAGCCTATCAAAAAACAAAGGAGGCAAACGGTCGCTCCGGGTCAGAGCCGCGGACATGCTGCTTCTACGCCGAGCTGCATGTAGTTCTAGGGGGGGCCGCCACCACTACCCCACCTCTGACCGTGGATTCCGAGGTGGGGATAATCTCATCAGCTACACCTGAGGATTCTGCAGACAGGGAAGAGGAGGAGGAGGAGGAGGACGAGCTTGCGAAGAGCACCCAGCACTCCGTTCTCCCCAACAGCCAGGATCTTTTTCTCAGCCTGACTGAAGTACCCTCCCAACCCTCCCAAGCCAGTATCCAAGACCATGACCCCATGGAAGGGACCTCAGGTGAGTTTACCTTTTAAAATATAAAACTTGTTTTAAAAGCAAGCGTTTTTTTAATGATTACTTTGCCCTGAGGACTTGGGATGCATTCGCGGCCAGTACAGCTACTGGAAAAGTCTGTTAACGTGTCTGGGGATGGAGCGGAAATCCTCCAGGGGGATGGAGCTCTCCTGGAGGTATTCCAAAAGCCTTGCCACAAGGTTTCTGGGCAGTGCATCCTTATTCCGTCCTCCCTGGTAGAATACTTGACCACGCCATGCTTGCAACAAGTAATCTGGTATCATTGCATGACAAAGCCTGGCAGCGTATGGTCCCGGTGTTTGCTGGCATTCAAGCAACATTCGTTCTTTATCTCGTTGTGTAATCCTCAGGAGAGTGATATCGCTCATGGTAACCTGGTTGAAATACGAGAATTTAATTAAGGGGACAGAGGTGGCCGTTCCTACTGGGCTGTTTGCCTGAGGCTGAAAAGAAATCCTTCCCTGCAGTTAGCCAAGCGCAGAGGGGGAGGGGGCAGGAATTGGCCCTGAGCTTTTTGCGTTTGGCTATCAGGGATCTTCCCTGTTACCAGCCACGCAGTGGGGGGAGGGGTACAGCGATCATCCCAGATAATTCATGGCGGGAGGGAGAGGGCGGGGGGGTTAGTTTGGTTTCTGCAGGGATTTTCCCTGTTACCAGCCACGCGGTGGGGGGAGGGATAAAGCGATCATCCCAGAGAATTGGATGGGGGGAGGTTAGTTTGTTTTCTGCTGCTGAAGGTTAACAGGAAAACCGCAGCAGTCAATGGGCTTTGCTTGGTATGTGGGAAAGGAGGATGCAGAAGCCAAAAGACAATGGCTTACCATGCCCGCATGCAAGCTGAATTCTGTTGCCCGGACCTGCATCTGTGATCTCTAACACCAAGGCCACAGGCACTCAATATTAAGATGGAAAATGCGACCTTGTACTGAAATCACATGTGCTATGTAATGTGAATAGTGTTGTTCACCATGAAAGAGTATAAGCATTGTTCTGTAAAATGTATCATTTTAAAAACTTCTCTCCTTTTTTTCAACCCTCCATCCAGCAGCTGCAAATTTTTCAAGCCTCCCTCCTCCGTCCCGAAGGCTATCTCAGATAAGGCGGCGGAGAAAGAGGACGTGAGATGAGATGTTCACGGAAATAATGGAATGCACCCACAATGAAAGAGCTCATTTGAATGAATGGAAGGACACGGTATCTAAATTTAGGAAAGATGCCAGTGAACCTGAGGTCATGAGGGATGTTCGAGATGAGAGGTGGCAGGCTGCAACGCTGGCGCTGCTGCGTGATCAAACGGACATGCTCCGGCGTCTGGTGGAGCTTCAGGAACAGCAGCAGGATAACAGACTGCCACTGCAGCCGCTGTATAACTTCCCTCCCCCCTCACCATGTTCCATATCCTTCTCACCCAGACGTGTAAAAACACAGGTGGGGGGGGGAGGCTCCGTGCACCCTCCCACTCCACCCCAGTGGACAGCCCAACCAAAAGGCTGTCATTATATTGAATTTTTTCAGTGGCCTTTTACTTCCCACCTATCCTCCTCCCAAACCTCACCCAGATTACCTTGTCGGTTTTCTCCCTATGTTTATAATCAATTAATAAAGAATACATGATTTTTAAATGATAGTGACTTTATTTCCTTTGAAAGCAAGCTGGGGGAAGGGGGAGGGTGGGTTCCTTACAGAAAATAAGTCAATAAAGGGGGCGGGTTTTCATGAAGGAGAAACAAACAGAAATTTCACACTGTAGCCTGGCCAGTCATGAAACTGGTTTTCAAAGCTTCTCTGATGCACAGTGCTTCCTGGTGTGCTCTTCTAATTGCCCTGGTGTCTGGCTGCACGTAATCAGCAGCCAGGCGATTCACCTCAACCTCCCACCCCGCCATAAAGGTCTCCCCCTTACTTTCACAGAGATTGTGGAGCACACAGCAAGCAGAAATAACAATGGGGATATTGGTTTGGCTGAGGTCTGAGCGAGTCAGTAACAATCGCCAGCAACCTTTTAAACGGCCAAATGCACATTCTACCACCATTCTGCACTTGCTCAGCCTGTAGTTGAACAGGTCCTGACTCCTGTCCAGGCTGCCTGTGTATGGCTTCATGAGTCATGGCATTAAGGGGTAGGCTGGGTCCCCAAGAATAACTACTGGCATTTCAACATCCCCAATGGTTATTTTCTGGTCCGGGAAGTAAGTCCCTTGCTGCAGCCGTTTAAACAGATTAGTGTTCCTGAAGACGTGAGCGTCATGAACCCTTCCTGGCTAGCCCACATTGATGTTGGTGAAACGTCCCTTGTGATCCACAAGTGCTTGCAGCTCCATTGAAAAGTACCCCTTGCGGTTTATATACTGGGTACCCTGGTGCTCCGGTGCCAAGATAGGGATATGGGTTCCATCTATCGCCCCACCACAGTTAGGGAATCCCATTGCAGCAAAGCCATCCACTATGACCTGCACATTTCCCAGAGTCACTACCTTTCGTAGCAGCACCTCAGTGATTGCTTTGGCTACTTGCATCATAGCAGCCCCCACAGTAGATTTGCCCACTCCAAATTGATTCCCGACTGACCGGTAGCTGTCTGGCGTTGCAAGCTTCCACAGGGCTATCGCCACTCGCTTCTCAACTGTGAGGGCTGCTCTCATCTTGGTATTCTGGCGCTTCAGGGCAGGGGAAAGCAAGTCACAAAGTTCCAAGAAAGTGCCCTTATGCATGCAAAAGTTTCGCAGCCACTGGGAATCGTCCCACACCTGCAACACTATGCGGTCCCACCAGTCTGTGCTTGTTTCCCGGGCCCAGAATCGACGTTCCACGGCTATAACCTGCCCCATTAACAGCATGATCTCCAAAGCACCGGGTCCCGCGGTTTGATAGAATTCCATGTCCATATCCTCATCACTCTCGCCGCCGCGCTGCCATAGCCTACTCCTCGCCGCCTGGTTTTGCAGGTTCTGGTTCAGCATAAACTGCACGATAACGCGCGAGCTGTTTACAATGATCATGACTGCTGTCTTGAGCTGAGCGGGCTCCATGCTTGCCGTGGTATGGCGTCTGCACTATTCACCCAGGAAAAAGGCGCGAAACGGTTGTCTGCCGTTGCTTCCCTGGAGAGGGGGGAGGATATACCCAGAACCACCCGCGACAATGTTTTTGGCCCCATCAGGCATTGGAATCTCAACCCAGAATTCCAATGGGTGGAGGAGACTGCGGAAACTATGGGATAGCTACCCACAGTGCAGTGCTCCAGAAATTGACGCTAGCCCCGGTACATGGACGCACACCACCAAATTAATGTGCTTAGTGTGGCCGCATACATTCGACTTTATACAATCTGTTTCCAAAATTTGAATTATATAAATTCGGATTAATCCCGTAGTGTAGACATAACCATAGAGACAGGTGAATGAACATCCTTTGACCTGAAATCTGTTTGTCAGCTCTGCCTTGGACACAGATTTATTTATGCATCTCCTTAAATACCTTCTGTACATACACCTCACAATAGTTATGGGGATTTTATTTAGAGACCTCACATGACATCATTTATGGATAAATACCATGGGCGTGGTGTCAGAGGTGTAATGAATTTGCCAGGCTGGTAAGGCTTTGCTGTTACAGAACAGTGAACCCTTTTCTATCTGGAACCCATGGGCCTTTGTCAGAGGACTCTTGCGGTTAAAGCACAGATAGACTCTGAGGATCTGGTTTCAGTCCTTGATTGTGCCACAAACTTCCTTGTGACCTTAGAATTTAGGTAACTTGGCTTTCTGTAAAATGCAGAAAATAGAGAATTTCCTTACATGTTGGGAAGATCTATTCCTTAATACCTGGGCAGTGAATAGGGCCATATAAGTAAATAGATAAATTAAAATTTATTCCTAGATTCCAAGGCCAGAAGGAACCATTGTGATCATCTAGTCCAACCTCTTGTATTAGTCCTACAGGCCATAGAACTTTGCCAAAATAATTCCCAGAGCATAACTTTTAGAAAAACATCCAACCTTGATTTAAAAATTGCCCATGGAGAATTCACCACAACTCTTGGTAAACTGTTCAAATAGTTAGTTACTCTTACTGTTAAAAATTTACATCTTGTTTCCACTCTGAATTTGTCTAGCTTCACTCCTGCCATTGGATCATGTTATAACTTTCAGTGTTAGACTGAAGAAGCCATTATTAAATAATTGTTCCTCAGGGAAGTACTTACAGACTATAATCAAGTTACCCCTTAATTTGCTCTTTGTTAAGCTAAATAGACTGAGCTCCTTGAGTCTATGACTCCTGGTTTTCTAAACTTTTCTCATAGCTCTTCTCTGAACCCTCTCCAGTTTATCAACATCCTTCTTAAACTCTGGGCACCAGAACTGCAGATAGTATTCCAGCAGCAGGTATACCAATGCCAAGAACACAGGTAAAATAACCTGTCTACTCCTACACGAGACTCCCCTGTTTCTTATGCATCCAAGGATTGCATTAGCCCTTTTGGCCACAGCATTGCACTAGGAACTCATGTTCAGCTGATTATCCACCATGATTCCCCAAATCTATTTCAGAGTCACTGTTTCCCAGAATAGTCCCACACATTGTGTAAGCGTGGCCTACATTCTTTGTTCCTAGATGCCATATTACATTTTGCCATACTAAAATATATATTGTTTGGTAAATAAATGTAAAGTGGGGTTTTCAGAAGCACTCAGCATTGGCCTTACTCTGGGCCCATTGAAGCTGATCATTCCCATCAGCTTCAGTGGGACAGAGTTAGGCTGAGGTGAATGCTTCTGAGAATCCCAACCATTGCATACTGCAGATAGAAGATTTGTATATTTACAGTCAGATAGGTCCTTGATTCTGGAAACATATGCATGTGTTTAATATTACACTCGCATGTGAATAGTCCCACTGATTTCAAGTGAACTATTCATGTGGGCACCAGGGCCATAGTTCATAAAATATAATAGCCATAAGAATCCCATGCAACTGATAAAATCTACTAAAATCAAATAAAGGAAAATGTATAAAATATTAGTACATTGATAATATTGTCTCTCTATATAAATTATGTTTGTCCCATTGAGTTTAGTATTTTTTAACAAATAGGTCTATAAATGTATATATTTAAAATATTAAGAAATTTAGTGAAAATGTACATTTTTTATAACTGTAAATGTGTTTCCTCCATATAGTTAACATGTCAATTTTTGTGAAGGTTAATTCTGAAATGATATATACACTACTGTCTGTAAATGTCCATATTAAAATAGAGTTTCATTCAACTAAGAAATAAAAAAGAAAATGAATAAAATCTGTCATGCCAGGCAACAGGCATTTTACCTTGTTCTCCTAATTCATTATTTCAGTACAGGAATATCGCATCACCACTGTTAATCTACAATGGCCTGGAAAGGAATCCATACTCTGAGGAATTGAATGCTTTATCTTATTTTTGCAAGGCTACTTTCTGGACTTGATTTTTCCGTACATATTTTTAATTGCAAATCCTTCAAAATATACTAAGTTATATTACCTCAAACCCCACCTCTTTCAATAAATCCTTGTTCTGCTAGTACAACAGACATTTCAAAAGCTTCTCTAGATCTTATATCCCTGAATTTCAGAGCCTGTTTAACTCTTATGCACTCCTCCCCGCCCTCTCCCATCTTAGAATGACTTTAGAATTATCCTCATGGCAGTATCATAAGCATTATTAAGTTAATGGATCTGGGACTCTGCAAGGCAATATTGCCAATCACAACTTTAATCATATTTTCCACCCATCATTATTTTTATGTGATGTTTTGAAATCAGAGATTCATGATTTCCCAGCCCTCCTGCCTAAGCAGTCTCCTCCGCTCCCACCAATAAATCACTGCAAGACATCTGCCTAGACTACTGGGCTGCTATTGTGACAATAGCAAATCACCCCTCATATGTAATGCAAGCTTGTTGAAACTGAGCAAATTTAGGAAACAGGAATTTCCCTGAAGGCTAGTTAAATACAGTGCCAAACAACACGAATATCAATAAAGTTACTGATGTAATGGTTTCTTCTTGATAAATTAGAAGATTTATGTATTTCAAAACTAGTTAACAGGAAGCCCATTGTTGCCATAATTACATCCATAGCTTCAGCATTTGTGCAGAACAGCCTACTTAGTAGCAATTCTTTGCATTCTTGCTGACTTGCACACTCTCCCTACAAACCATCACTTACTCCCAAGTGGCTCATATCAACGTTGTACTTTTCCCAAAGCAAACACAAAAGGTGGCCCACACAATACTTTCTTTCCTCAATGGGTTTTTTTTCATCAGATAACAGAGTGCTACCTGTGGCATTCTTGCCACTTATATCTACTTTAGTCCAGACATAATCACATTAGTTTGTATGCAGTCATGTGGTTTTAGCCAATGTAACTATAATGTAAACAAATAAAATGAATGAAGATTCAATTAATGCGACTAAAGGAAATATAATCCCATCATGTTTGACAGCTCCATTTATTACAACGCTGTAACAGATGCATTTCACAGAGACAAACTGAACAGATTGGATTCATATCTAAAACTACTTTAGAAAAGCTTCTACAGCTGCTCTGATGAGTTAACAGCACTGCATAGCACGGGCTGGGAAAAATTCAGATGAGTGGGTACCAGTTTTCTGGCAAATAGTTGTTGTCTTGTCCTCCTCTATAGCGTGCAACAAGGCCTATAGGCTGGCATTTATGACCTGTCACTTAATTTGACGTCATCCGCAAGGAAGGCTCTTCAAATGTTCTCCTAGCTAACTGTAAACAATCAGCCAACATCAAAACAGATATATGAATTGGAGGGAGTGACACAAAATTATGAAACAAACAAACAATCTGGTTTCAGAGTAGCAGCCATGTTAGTCTGTATGCACAAACAATCTGGTGACTCCCTTCCATTTTCAGTTTAAGCCACTCACATATAAGATTGAAGAAAACCTCTCTTTGCAGAACAATGAGAATATATATATTTTAAAGCGTTTATAGAAGAAAACTATTTCTGCTGGAAAGTGAGCTACAGTGAGTTAGGGATTGATTCTGATTATATCAGTTTTAAAATCAAGCTCATAATGTCTACAGCTGCTAGAAAAGGCCATTGGCAATCAATGCTTAGCCTATGGTTTTCTGAATACGGCACACTACAAATTCCCTTCTATACATGGTATTACTAAATCCTTAGAAATATTTTTGACCTTTTTCAATATTCTACCACTCCTTTGTATTAGTTGATGAAGCGATGTGACCCTCTTTGCCAAGAGCAGAGTTACAGCAGTATTAATGGTAGCTATAAGTGTACTTTAATTACAAATAATGTTTTTAACTTTAAATTTCACAACACTTGGCTTTATTGTGTGTGCCCTATAGTGTGGATGGCAAGTATATAAAACAGGAGATGGGCAAGGGAGTGTGACACCATGTTGCCCTAAAGCCAAATCCTCTGCCCGGAGTGCATCCCAAGTAAATCAGGTGAGTGTTGGGAAACTTTGTGGGGATATGGGGGGGGGGGAACCCATCGCTGGCCTACAGCTGAACAGTACCAGTCCTGTCCCTTATAATTTTGGAGAGACATCCCACATTTTGTGGAGGGGGAAGGGAAAGATTAGCAAAACATGGTGGCTGGTTAAAAGCAGATCAAAGGGTTGGAGTGTGAGAAATAGTTCTGGGGAGAAGGATTAGTGGGCAGAGGGTAGGTAAACTGGACACAGATGCAACTTTCTTCCATTTTGAGAAATAGTCCCAGTTCGAATGACATTTCCCATTTTATGTACAGAGAATCTCAAACCAGCAGAATCTTTCAAAATAGAAGCAACATTTTAAATGCAACCACTGTAGTTAAAAATGTAAATTAATGGAGATATCTTATTTCCTAGAACTGGAAGGGATCTTAAAAGGTCATTGAGTCTAGCCCTTCACTTGCAAGACCAAGTACTGATTTTACCCCAGATCCCTAAGTGGCCCCTTCAAAGACTGAACTCAAAACCCTGGGTTTAGGAGGCCAATGCTCAAACCACAGAGCTATCCCGCCGCCCCGCAGCTAAAGTATTAGAATTAGTTATGGTAGTTTTCCTTTCATATTTTTTCTTTTGTGGTGGGTGTAAAATATGAGCGTCTCAACTTTCTTACCCTAATTGTTCTAGTTCCTTTGTTATCCATATTGAACAATTTGCTGGCACCATCTATGGATATCTCCCTCTTTATTTTTTCTACTGGGTTAGCCCTGCTTTCCTTGGAATTGAATCTCAATAAATTTCAAGTTTGCCAAGCCTTTTAAAAAAATATTTTAACAATAAATCAACATTGAAAAAGTTACCTTACTCTGAGCTTTATGAGTCCTCTCCATTTCCTAGCAAAAACAATTAAGCATACTCTGTTTTTCCTGATATTAATTTTTCCACCACAAAAATTCTCACGTGGTAGCAATTTAGTGTAGTTTAGTTCATTAATTTGCCCTCTCTTCTGGGTAATGGAAGAAATCATCTACACCTAAGCAATATACACTGTTTGAAAATATGTGATCTGACCAGCTAAAAGACCAATCACAGACAGCATATCGAACCCACCAACAGCAACACATAAGCCAGTGCTTGGCAGACTATGTATATCACAAATTGAAATCTACAGAAATTAATAGACTCAAATTCAGACCCCGTGTATGTGAGTACAATTCTGATGAAGTCACTGGAGTTACATTTGTTTAGAACAAGGATGAATTTGGCCAATAAATCATGAAACCAGCATTCTTCGTTTACAAAGTGACAACCACAAGCATGGCACTAAATCCTGCACTTGTAGGTGAATGGACTCTGAGCAATTGTTTAATATTTATACTACAATAGTGTCCAGAGGTGCCGGTCAGGAGAGGCTCCCCATTGTGCTAGGTGCTGTACAAACACAACCACCACATCCTGTACAGCTTATAGTGTAGGAGGCCTTACATACCTTTCACTATTATGATCCAACTTTGATTCTATTACTAATATCTCACTACATAATATAGTCAGCTGAGTCTCTCCCCTTTCCCCACAGAATGCTGAGTGCTGCTATTAATATTATCTTGCATTTGTATAGTCTATTACAACTGAGGATCTGAAACTATCTTTAATTAATTTAGCCTCATAATGCTCATGTGAGGTAGAGAAATATTATTAGCCCTTTTATTACTTATGAAAAAGGAGGCATGGAGATGTTTAAGCATGAAAGTTAGTCCCTTAAGTTAGGGTACCAGGTACATGAGCAACCTGATTTTCAGTTAGTCTTAAAGGTGCCACAGGACCCTCTGTTGCTTTTTACAGATTCAGACTAACACGGCGACCCCTCTGATACCTGATTTTCAGAGGAGCTCCTGGAATTCCAGGCCACTTGAGCACATCAGTAGTCTCATTGACTTTAATGGGACCTTGCTTAATTGAGGTCTTAGTGTTTGTTTATGGGCCTAAATTCATACTGATGCACCAAAATCAGAGATCTAGATTTTCAGGAGCACACTTCCTTTTTAAAAATATCAGCCCATTATTTAGGTGCCAATATACAAATGTAGGTGCCTAACCTTGCACCCTTAAGCTTGAAAATGCTCCCCTTTGTGATCTTCCCAAGATCACACAAGAATTCTCTGCCAGAGGTGCAAACAGAATGTTTCCTGGCTTCTCTTCCAGTGAAAACCAACCTTCCCCACTAAAACTTAAACTGGTGGTGATTTAGATACATTTTGCATTTCTTTCTTCTTGGCTTCTGACCTGATCTTTGTTATGTTGTATGGCTAACAGTATTTTGTATTTCCTTATCGCCTTGAGTTTTTTAGATTGACAATGGACCTTATCTCATTTTTGAGGGCTGTAGTTCATACAAATTACATTTTTAGTGAAAGATGGGTGGGAGTTGGAGCTGCTAATCTCTTGGGCATTGTACATTATCAACTGTACTTTTAAACAACATTTATAATTACTCATATTTAAAATATTTTGGCAAATCGGAGAAGCACATAATCCTTGCATTTTTTATTACCTTCTTTTCATGTAGCAAGAATGATTATGGTGAAAAAATAACTTAAGAAAATATTGGGAGGAAAAAAAGGGAGTTAGCAGCTTCCATTTCTTGCCTTTTAATCCCTCTTTTCTTTCAAGCCTGCAAAGTACCCAAAACAATGTTAGTTGATGTTACCCAGCATATATCACAATCAGTTCTAAGTCGCAGCTCTTTTAAAATGAGCAGTCATTAAAGCTTCACAGTTGCTGTCTGAGCCCTTGACCTTGCTGGTTTAGAGGGAGACCACAGCCTTGCGATGATCTCCTTTCCGTCTGCGGCAGTTCAAGAGAAACTATACATTCAAAGCTCACAACAAATGTTTCTTTAGGACTTTTGTAACACGTTGTAGCAACATAATGAAACTTTCCTAAGAGTGGCCTTTAAACAGGAGAGAGAGAGAGAGACAGCAAATGCGTTGGCTTCAGTTTATTGAGAGATTTCTTTTTAAAACTGCAAGCAGAAACCCACTTAAAGGCAGAATAAGGAAACAGAGCACTTGAAAATGGCACAGAACCAACACCTGTCATTTTTAATGAGGAAGTGTGCATGGCAGGTCAGACTGACTACTTTTACACTAAGCAGGCAAAGCAACTTGCTCAATTATTCTTAAGTGCTCAAATCATCCCATAGACGGGTCCCAAAACATTTTTGTTGGTGTCTGCAAAATAGTTTTAAGCATGAATATTTTATTAGCATAATTACTCCTGGTTTTGGTACAAAAGATGAGACTACTAATGATTTATAGTTGTCTTAATATGCTACAGAAACACAAACAAATGTAAAACTTTGTTCATTAAGTGACCCACTTCTGATTCGACAGAAAAGAAACACTCACAGTCAAGTTGTGCTGCCATCATGTCAGTTTCTCAAGGTCTCTTCTCCCTCTTAACTTACACTTTATTTATCTGTGTTATTTTACTACAATCTGCTGTTCTCTTTGCCAATTATTTAGCAATATTTGTGCTACTCACAAAATGAACCATTGTAGTCCACAGAAAAATAATTCTGTGCTATACATCCTCAAACAGTGTTCTCTATCTTGAAGTTAGATATGACAACTAAAACACACATGACTCAAGGATTCTGACAATTCTCTATTGTGCGAGAGGAAGAAATAAGAACAGGAAAAAAAACCTCACTATGCCTATGACAGTTATACTGTTATCAGACTGGTATATTCATCTGCTGTTCAATAGCCTAACAGTGAGCAATGCAAACCACTAGGGGAGTCAGGTAATCTTGGCTATTTTTTCCATGCATTCTACAATAGTGGAAATTAAGTCCTGTGTAAAAGGTTGAACACACATGGATATTACCATAAACTAAGGGCTAATTCATCACTTCAAATACTGCAAGACCCAGAATTAAGCCTGATAAAGACAGATGTCTAGCATATGGCACCAGAAGAACCACTGCACCTAGAAGAGACTTAAATGCTTCTTTTTTATGTTCTAGGGAAACAATAGTGTATGGAGGTGAGTGGAATGGAAAGCCTCAGAGCTGTCCTGACTTATGGTAGCCCAGATTTTTCTAAACCCCTTTAAGTATGCAGATGCTGCTGTTTATAAAAACAACTTTTGAGGTTACAAATATGTCTCACATCACATGGGGGTTAAACAAAATGTTCAGAAAGTTGATGATGTGAGCCCAAATATGTTGGCAGACATGATACTACAAGTGCAAACATTTAGGTCAACAGCCAGTGGCAAGAAATGGCTGCTGGTGTCAGCAAGTGTTAGAGCAGATGGTACAGGATAGCGTTATTATCATATGCTCTGGACATCTGGCTCAGCAGCAACACACAGCTTCACCTCTCCCCCTCCTTCTCCGTCAGATGGCATCCTGGCTCAATAACATAAGTCGTTTTCTTCGCTGAATTTCAAATAGAGCACAGTTAAGTCTCTGCATTAGCCATGCCTGTCTTGACATAACCCTGTTTAATTATGACTCTGAGTAGACAGTATGTACTATAGTGTAGTACTGGGTGCCTGAATGGGAAAACATTTGCTCACTTCTGAGTTTGCTAAGTAAGCGATGATTCCTGTTCTGCTGATCCCTCTTAATCTAATGGGTTTAGATCCAAACACGGTGTACAGTCAAAAACTTAAGAGTGCAAAAGAACAAAAATTGAAAGAGCATCTTTAGTATGCAGTATGATTTTATACAAATCTGAAGCTGTTGCTTGGATGTCACCATGAAACACCGCAGTGTTCCATTTGGTCAAAAGTAACTCAAACTAAGGCAATCTTTTTATATATATATTTTTTATTTTAAAAGAGTATAATATAATATCCACTTCAGAGTCCAAAAGTTAGATTCTGGAATTGGATCCAAATCTCAACTTTCTGAAGTACTAGTCTGTTCATACACCTCTAGCCCGATATAACTCTGTCCTTGGGAGCCAAAAAATCTTACCACGTTATAGGTGAAACCGCATTATATCGAACTGACTTTGATCCGCCAGAGTGCGCAGTCACTCTCCTCCCCTGGAGCACTGCTTTACCGCGTTATATCCGAATTAGTGTTATATCGGGTCGCATTACATCGGGGTAGAAGTATATTTGATTTCACAGTAAAACTAATTAAAAAGATGCATGTGAGATGCAAAATTCAAATCAGGATCTGACGTTCCAAAAAGTTCCTATTGGGTGTTTGGCATCCATTTGAAATATTAATATATTGTATTAGACTGTGCTAGTTTTTGATTAAGGTATTTGTGTTTCATAAAGAGAGAGGGAGTCAGGCAACTTTTCAAATTCAAAGTTTTTTTGTTTTGTTTTGTTTTAAGTAACCACAAACTTTTCAGTTGAAAGCCAAAAGCTTTTGGCTTTTAAGTTTTACTTTTTTCAGCAGAAACATTTGTTTTCCATTTTACTTTACATTTTTCCATGGGACAAAATTTCCCCAATCCAGTGCTACTCATCACTCTACCAGCTTATTGTCCATGTCACGTGTGTTTCATGGGCTTTGCTCCATGCCATGAGTATTAGTAAATTTTGGCTCTTCCAGACACAAAGGGAAAATGAATTTCCTGATCTGAAGGCATTTCTCAAGCACCTTAGTTGATCTCAGCTGATGTGGTTGAGCACAGATCACCTCTTTCACTCTCAAACAGCCAGCAGCCAAAGGACATATGGGTCCTTTGGTCAGTGTTTTCACTTTTAATTGCACTCAAAATCAAGTGGGAAGCTAGTTTAGTTTTGACAGGCTGATGCAAAATGCTGCCTAGACCAACACCATGAACCAAGAGAGCTGCTGAATTCTACACTAGTTGTAGCTTTTGAGTGCTCTTCACAGGTATCCCAGAGCTCATTAAAGTAATCCATTCTGGAGGACACAGAAGCATGACTTTCTAGACAAACTCTACATCAGTGAAACACTGTCACAATCATTGTGCCAAGCACAGATTAAAAAAAAAAAGAAACCCAAATACACACACATTACTGGCCAATGACATGTCCTGGGAGATAGTATCAGTCAAAGATTCTGACGTAATTAGTTTGCTAACTTTTAGGGCACAAGATAAGCACATAGGATATAGATATCAACCTTTCTCTGATTGCTTCTGCTAATTCATCAGCATGACACCTTCTTACCTGGAATATGCCACAGCCAGCTTGCCCAACTATGCCCCTATCTTAGCAAATGTCACAAGGTGTACTGTCCCTTTATTGGACAATCTTACCCCCAAGCAGTAGCCTTTTATAAAACAGGGTACAAGGAAAGCATGGCCTGGTCCTGGTTCAGCATGGAACAGCAACATAATTGGAGATATAATGCTGTGAAGGATGCCTGGAAATCACAGGGTAGGCTAAAAAAGGTAGGGAGAAGGAATGACTTGTGTTTGGATTTTTTGTTTTGCTCTAAGACTCTTGTTGCATTCAGCTGTAGGGCTGAATCCCAAAACACTGTACCAGTCAGGGAAGGCCATTGTTGACTCGGGGGAGGGAGGAAGTGGGAGGGATACTGAGGCAGCAGCCGTGTCTCCATTCCAGGGACTAGTGAACTGCTTTTATAGCTAAACACTAAGGCTTTATCTACACTGCCGATTGAACAACAAAACTTTTGTCTTTTTGGGGGGGAGGGGTTCTTTATACACCTGTGGACGACAAAAGTTTTGCTGTGGCAAGTGGCAGTGTAAATGGCTTGTTGTCGGCAGGAGCGCCCTCCTGTCTACAACACGAACCCTGCTCATAGGGGATGGAAGTATTTTATCGGCAAAAGTGCCGAAAAACAGCGTTTATACTGCCTGACTTTTAGCGACACAGCCGTGTCGACATGGCCGTGTCACTAAAAGCTGTGTAGTGTAGACAAAGCCTATGAAAGCACGGACAACACCTTCTAGATTTGATGGAAAATGGGGTGTGAAGTTTTGCATTATTTACATGCACTGATTTTACTCTTCTCTTGCCAGTACAAAAAAAAAAGCCTTCCCTTTTCACTCCTGCATTCCTTACAATTTCTCTTTTACCTGAAATATTTACTATGCACATAGTACCAATTCCAGGGACGCATGCCAAATAGTCTGTTGTGTGCTAAATATTTCCACTGGAAGCTGGAATTCTCCCCACTAGGCCAAGAAGCAAGCTACATAGTCACTGTAGGGAGGCTGCTTCACTCTGGTGGCTGAAGTAGCCCTCTGCATGTGCAATGCACCCACTGCCATGAATTAGGAGGACTGGAGGATTCTTGCGGCAGTTCTTCTGGTCTCACTCCAGTCCCAATTCCACCTGCCCATTTTGTGCTGCTATACAAGGAGACCCCATGGGCTGTGCACTCTCTTCCTGTGTAGCTGAACAATACAGATCCAGTTATTAGGAAGACCTCTCTGACCATGGAGGGAGTTGCTGGATTTGCTCCTTCCATAATCCCAAACTATAAAAGATCACGTTATCATTTTGTCATCACCCATGCCTTGCTCTCAGCACACACATCAGTTGGCTTCATCTTATGGAGATGGTGGACTGCATTAGAACAGTAATTAAAACAGAGAAATAATCACACTAGATACAGAAAGTCAGATGGGGGAGGAGAGAAAGGTTGTGAATAGGCCTCCACCAGGCTATCTTCCAAATGTATTTGTTAATCTGCGCTATTCTCTTCCCAGAGTGCACTTTAACTACCACTTTTTGTTTGTTTTCTGAGTAGCTAGCAAACTGACGCAGATCCTAATGCTGTTTACATAAAAATGCTTGACTCCCTGCCCCCTCCCCCCCCTCTTATATTACTGGTTTTTCTAGTCACTTGACACTATTGATGCAGTCTCTGTCCAGGAATCAAAATGCAGGAATGCTTTTTTCGTACAACTGTGTTTAAAACAAAAAAGCAAACAAAAAACCCACAAAAACTTTTTAGTAAGCTATTGCTAATAAAAAATTGTTTCCATGCTTGTGTATCTTAAAAATGTATATGTAATACAATAATGACAGATAATTCTTTTGCCCTTATTCAGGCAAAATACTTCCTTATGGCAACAGGAGTTTTGCTGGAGTAAGGACTGAGTAAAGACTTTGAGATTTGGCCCACTGATAACGGTTATTAGATTTAGTTGTAAAGTGTTCATAATTTCTCTTTCCATTTGTGATTCCCTCCCCCTGTCTTTGGGGTCAAAATTTAGTACTTTTTGAACATTTCTGGCCAGTTCTAATAATAAAGAAGACTCTAGAGCCTAGACCTTCATTAACTATTCAGTATTCTGAAATGTTTGTGTGAGTATATATATGTGCTGATGTAGATTGGTACTAGTAACTATGCAGGATGAAGTTAAAAATGACAACCCTCAGGACCCAATTTAGTCATGAATTCAGTCAGACAAAGTGGTGAGGTAATACACCTCTACCCCGATATAATGCTGTCCTCGGGAGCCAAAAAATCTTACTGCGTTATAGGTGAAACCGTGTTATATCGAACTTGCTTTGATTCGCCGGAGTGCGCGGCCCCGCCCCCCAGAGCGCTGCTTTACCGTGTTATATCTGAATTCGTGTTATATCTGGGTAGAGGTGTATCTTTTATTGGACCAACTTCTGTTAGTGAGAGAGACAATTGGTTTTCAGTTGGTATTTAATAGCTCTGTTAATGGAACTATAAATTAATTTGATACAGTGTTTACAGCAGGGGAAGGCAACCTATGGCACATGTGCCAAAGGTGGCACGCGAGCTGATTTTCAGTGGCACTCACACTGCCCGGGTCCTGGCCACCGGTCTGGTGGGCTCTGCATTTTAATTTAATTTTAAATGAAGCTTCTTAAACATTTTAAAAGCCTTATTTACTTTACATACAACAATCATTTAGTTATATATTATAGACTTATAGAAAGAGACCTTCTAAAAACATTAAAATGTATTACTGGCACGCGAAACCTTAAATTAGAGTGAATAAATGAAGACTCGGCACACCACTTCTGAAAGGTTGCGGACCCCTGGTTTACAGTATACCCTCATGGCATAGGCAGTGTCCACACCGACGTGCTAGTGTCTGTAAGTAATGCTCCACACCAGTTGGTCCCTAGAAATCCAGTCTCCTGCATACCTGATCCTGACTTTTTCCATACATTCTTCTAGCTCCTTCTTACACTCTGATGGTTCCAGCTTTGTTTGCCACTGCTTTTCGCTTGTTGAAAGACCACCAAGATCTTTATGTTTTAAGTTACTAGTGCAGTCTTCCCATTCACAAGGCAGGTGCCCTATATTGTTCCACTATACGTAGAGTCGATTTTCATCTTCCATTTGCATTCCTTTTTTATTTGCTCACACCTTTACCAAAACTACTAATTAATAACCCATGGTGATGAAAATGCTGCTAGGCCAGGTCTATACTAGGAGTGCTTTAGCTATACTGGTATAGTACACCAGCAAAGTGCTCCTAGTGCAGAGACAGCTCCTATCAGCAAAACTGTACTTTACTGTTAAAGCCCCACCCAGAGAAATAATCTATACAAGGAAAAGCACAGTTTTGCTTGTATAACTGCATCTACACTAGAGGCTTTTGCTGTCTACGTCAGTCACAAAACACACTTTCTCACACCCAACTGATTAACATAGCTATGCTGACAAAAGTTTAAGTGGTTCACCTGACCTTAGAGTGAGATTAATCAAGCCACTTCTATATCATTTGAGCTTGAGGCAAAAAACAAAAGCCCCAACTATTTTCCTATATGTTCTAATCAGAAATTTTATACCTCCTAAAACTCAAAAATAGCTCAGGCTAGAAGATTCCAATACAGCCAGTTTTTAAAATTTCATTCAAGACTTAAACATTAAACAAACAACAACAAAACTAAAGCTTATAAACTCTGCTGGACAGAGAGCTGCTGGGCTAGGGTGTCTTTAGTACACTTACACTGTAGTAACCAAATGGCTTTGGAGGTCTTAATTAAAAAGTCTGGGAAACTAAATATAAAACTAGTATTAATCCAAACTGAGGCATGATTCACAGCATGATTCACATGTTTAAGTCCACAGGTATGTTGGGAGTTAGTGAAGAATAGTTGGAGTTTTGGCTCCACCCACCAATATGCAGCTGAGTTGGCATGGAGCTGGAAATTAGGTACCTAAATACATTTTACCATCTCTGCCTCAGCCCCTCTGCCTTCCTTACTCTTGCAGGACCACATTCCTTCTTCCATTATCCCCCTTGCCACAGAACAGATGAAGATTCCCCCCTCTCTCTCCTTTAGGTGGTAAAGAGCTACTTATGTGACTAATGAGCATTCCCATGATAATTAAGAGTGTGCATGATTGTCACCTGGAAACCAGCTAAAGGCTGAAGAGTCTAGGACCTAAAACAAATTTTGTGAGGGTTAGATGAAGACTTCCTCATTTTATATCCATCTGAGTTACTATATTTAAAAATAACTTAGTGACATAGTTCATTCCTTCAACCCATCACATTTATTATAGATTTTGAGTTTCAGGATAGTTGCATTTTTATCCCAGCTGTGTCAATCATATCCATCCTGACCAAATTCTGCATCTATGCTGTAGGCAAAATTTCCTCAATAAATTGAAAGTCTATTTATTTTGTGACCTCATTTGGGAATTGATAAAAGCCTTTGGGATTCATGCACAAGCTTTAGAGATCGGAGGATAATACATTTTGTGCATAGTATAACATTCCTTTGAATGACCATGGGACTGATAGCAATGAGGGATTAAAACAGCTCTGATGCCAAAATACTTCCTCCACACAGTATAATTACATATAAGAGTCAATAATTATCATGGAAGAAAGTCACGTCTTGATGTATATAAATTGTTTGAAACATTAAACGCTGTGGGAATCTCCAATCCAGTTCAGAAGCTACTTTCTTTGGGAGTACAACCAGAATTCAAAGCATGGTGAAGTGCTTGATGTACTCATTTCAATACCAGTATCTAGAAGCATTTCTACCTCAAATTTTTCATAGTGATGCTATTGGCTAAGGCAGTGGTTCTGAGAACAGCTGGTCTAAGGGCTGGAAGCAGGCTGAGAGGTTTGGGTATGCAAGTGGATTTCAGGAATGCTTGTTCATATTGTTCTTTAACAGAGTTTTGGAGGCAGCAGTAATCTTATATGTGGTACAACAAATAGGGTATGTATATAACAGGGTTTCTCAAACAGGGGTCGCCGCTTGTGTAGGGAAAGCCCCTGGCGGGTTGGGCCTGTTTGTTTACCTGACCCGTCTGCAGGTCCTGCCGATCGCGGCACCCACTGGCCACGGATCGCTGCTCTGGGCCAATGGATGCTGCTGGAAGTGGCCCATGCCGCTTCCAGCAGCTCCATTGGCCGGAGCAGCGAACTGCAGCCAGTGGGCGCCGCGATCGGCTGGACCTGCGGACGGGGCAGGTAAACAAACCGGCCCAGCCCGCCAGGGGCTTTCCCTACACAAGTGGCGACCCCTGTTTGAGAAACCCTGTTATATATGAAATAATGTTTTTCTTGTGGAGTGTTCTGTGCATCTTTGTCAGATGTGAGGATCTCTATACTTGTTCCCTGAACCTACATACTTTCCACCTCAAGACTACAAGCTCCTCATCACAGCTACATTCCTGCTGGCAAAGAAGACCCAGACACAATGGAGACAGTATGGGCTAGCAATAAGGTGCTGGTCTGGGAATCAAGAGGCCTATGATTCCATTCCTGGCTCTGTCAGTGACCTAATGGGTGACCTTGGGCAAGTTACTTCACCTCTGTTCCATCTCCCTGTAATACAAATAATTACTAAGACAAGGTGAGTGAGGTAGTATTTTTTTATTGGACCGACTTCAGTTGGTGACAGACAAGCTTTCGAGCTTATATAGAGCTATTCTTCAGAACCGGAAGCTTGTCTCTCTCACCTACAGAAGTTGGTCTAATAAAAGATACTGCCTCACCCCCCCCTTGTCTCAAGACTAATATTTTCTGAACAGCACAGCTACAACACTGCAGAACTGAAGAAAAGTTCTGTGTAAGCTCAAAAGCTTCTCTCTCTCAGCAACAAAAGTTCGTCCAATAAAAAACATATTACCTCATCTTGTCTCTCTGATATCCTGGGACTAACATGGCTACAATAACACTGCATACAAATAATTAACAACAACTCATTGAGGTTGCTCGACCCAGACCTGAGACTGCTTCAGTTAGCTATTTTACCTACAGTCAAATTTTAACCAAAAAATTCTAATAACCAATTTAATAGAAAATCAGCTCTTAGCTTTGTGATGCTGTGTACACATGCTGGGCCATATCTCCACTGAAGACAATGAAAGTTCTAATTAGCAAACACCATTGTAAAGGGGCTAGACTGTGTCCATAATTAGGTGATCAGGGTGTTTCAACTCATGCTAGCTCAATTTTAAAAAGTACCACTTTTTTACTCATTAGACAGACCCTAACTTTGTCCCACTTAGTATGACAATAAGGGACACTAAAGTTGGTGTAATGAATATACCAGATGGGAAAAGTAAAGCAACTAATATAAAGATGTAACAGGAAAGTTAAAGCAGCCCCGCCCCCAACTTTCTTTATCTTATCTTAGCTTCTCAACCTGACAGAAAACAGGAGAAGGAAAGGCGATGGAACTCCAGGAGCAGGAAGGGCTAGGTTATGAAAATGAATATATTCGCCTACTGAATTCCAGCAGGTGACAAGACTAACAGCTCTGCTTCATTTTGACTTTGAAACTTTATCTAGGTCTTCCACCATTGCAATTAACCTCATAATTTAAAAAAGAATAAACTAGAAGAGAGAATCTCAAACTGTGGTCTGTATACACTACCAGTGGTCTGGAACCCACTTAGTAGCTGGGCACCCATGTACATAGGTTATGCATCTAACTCCTGTAAGGTCTTACACACCACTTCTGAATGTGTCCCCTCCCCCTGTCTGTACTTTTCTACAACTCAAATAGTTTACTGGGCAACCACAAAATTCTCTCCACTTCTTTATCCCTTCCTTCCAAAACGCACTGCATCTTGGACATCCAGGGTTGCCTGGGCTAAGCTTTAAAATGTCATCCTTAAATAAGACACAAGAGACCACTGTTAAGTGCAGTATACACTCCCAACACTACTAGTCTGCCTTGTCTTATCCAAAAAAGGCTGGGCTTACTGCCTCTGTAGTGTTCCCTTGAAAAATTGAAAAGGATGCCATTCTTTTACTGATAAATGCTGCAGACACAGCCAAGGCAAAATACTCCTCATCCTGTCTGGCCTAATTTTTTTTTTCTGTTTTGCTTCTAAGATACAAGAAAGTTGATTCTTGCTTCCACTAAGAATCTCTTTGCTTATTTTTACTCCTCTCACGTGTTTTAAGATAATGTTTTCCCTGGTTAATTAGGTGTGATTACTGTGAGAAGAGAAACAAGGCTTTTGAGGATAACAATATTTTATAATTGTTTACAATAGCAGTTAGGACCTGGGAATGAATCCAGGCTATGATTTCCTGCAGTATACTGCTATTGAGGCTATATTTGAAGGGAAAGAAGGCTGAATAATCAAGAGTTAAAAGGTGCCAAGTTAGTATTTTGTGCCTGGCTCTGCCCTTCATTTTGATCTCCTGAACACAGATCCTTTCATTTATCCCCTAGATCATTTGTGTATAGACTACATGGATTACTACTGTGGTGATGGATGTTCCCTAAACAATATTTTCTTTTAGTGAATGATGTAGAGGGAAAAGTCTTCACAATCCTGGAGATCAAAGCCCTCCAATTAACAGAGCAGGTGACTCATGGACATCAGTAATACAAGCTTCCTCACACTCTCACCAATGTGCCTCAACTCTGATCAGCACAGGCTACCTCTAGTGTGTGAGAAAACAACTCTTTGCCCATGGCCTTAACCAATCCTTGGCCACTTTTCCTAGAGTGTCAACAATAATCAGTTTGCAAAGATTACACTGGTTCACTAAGAAGGGGACTGAGAGCACCAGAAGCCACTGATCAGCGATTGTAATAACTTTGTTTAGTACTGACTTGGGATGGATTTGAACCAGCAATGTAACAAGGAAAGTTCTCTTTTTATGTTACCTTATAAGAATAATCTTAGAGTTCAATATGCTTTATACAAAACTACAGAGAGCCTCCAAGGAGACATTATACAGGGATGTAAATGGGCCATTACATGCCAGTATGCCACAACACTGAAGGCATGATTTGAGAGGTTGGAGAAGAACAAAGAGAGGACAGTCATGGAAGGCAAGGGAGGCCAAAATTTCAAGAAGAGGAGCATGGTCAATTGTGTCAAAGGCAGCTGACAGGGTTCTGACTTTGGCCAGGAAACAGTCATTACAGATTTTGGTGAGAGTGGCTTCAGTGGATGCTCTGGCCCTGGATTGGAGAGAGTCCAGGATGGAACTGGAGGAGAGGAACTCCTGACAATGATTGCAGACAGCATATTCAATGAATGTAGAGATGAAGGGGTGATGGGCAGTAACAGAAGAGGCAAGAGGGGTCAATCTTTTTTTTTTTTTTTTTTTTTTTTTAAGGGAGAGATTAAAGCATGTTTGTATTGTGAGGGGAAAGAGTCAGGAGAGTGAGAGGTGAAGCAGAAGAATTAGAGGGAATGAGAGCAGGCACAAGAGAGAGAGCAGGGGAGGGGATTGGATGGGGGTCAGTGGACAAACAGAGGGGTTAGAGAAGGAGAACCCTGTGTATGTTTGTGACAGAATAGGCAGGGCCGGCTCCAGGCACCAGCTTAACAAGCAGGTGCTTGGGGCGGCCAAGAGAGAGGGGCGGCACCTGCGGCAATTCGGGGGCGGCAGGTCCCTCACTCTCTCTAGGAGCGAAGGACCTGCCGCTGAACTGCCATACCTGCCGCTGAACTGCCACCGCCGCTCGCGGCTTTTTTTTTTTTTCCAATTGCCGCCGCCAATCAGGATCGCGGCTTTTTTTGTTTTGTTTTGTTTTTGCTTGGGGCGGCAGAAATGCTGGAGCCGGCCCTGAGAATAGGTGCTAGAACTAGGGGTTCCTGCTGTGCCCCCTGGCTTGAAGTGGTTTCCATTATTTACAGGATTTACAGTTTGGTTCAATGGCTCTCAGCACTCCCACTATACAAACTGTTCCAGCATCCCTGTATGACAGGGGAGGAGGGGAAGGGGATGGTCACATTGTATCCCCCCCACATCTGGCCCTATTCATGCTACTAGGCAGGAGTATTTTCATAGCCATGCACCAGCACTCACTAATGCAAATTAGTTTCTTCTGTTCTCTGTAACCTACTCATCACTTTATCTTGCTCTAACACAGCACATGCATCACTCCATAACTGTGCTGTTCTAGACTGAAACTTTGGTTTTCATCTTGAAGTGCCACATAACAAATCTGACACCATTACCTTCATAGAGTATCATACAGTAAGTATCAAGACTGGTTTAGGTGAATACTTCTTATAAACTATATTCAAGCCGGTATGAAAACAAGAGTGATAGCTCTAGATATGAAATGGCCATTCTTAAAATTTAGGTTGTCAGGCTACAAAATAGACATCTTAGTTGAAAATTCAACTTGTTTTTTCCTCCCCAAACCAGATTCTTCCTTCCATCCCACCCCCATCCATGTGTACTACATACAAAAAGCATACAATGTGGTGTATTATAAAAGTAGTATCAGCGTAAGTTTGAGACTGTGATGTTACCCATGAGTAAGGGTAAGGCTGCGAGTTTGTCATGGAGGTCACGGAAGCCATGGATTCCGTGACTTTCCATCACCTTCGTGATTTCTGCAGTGGCCAGTGTGGCTGGCCCAGGGGCCGCCTGAGCATCTTGGGCATCCCTTGGGCCAGCTGCACTGCCCACTGCTGGGACAGTCTTGGGCCACCATGCCCCTCTCCCTCAGCAGCAGCAGGAGTTTTGGTGTGGGAGGATGCTCAGGGCTGGGAGTTGGGGTCCAGGAGGGGGTGAGGGCTCTGGGCGATGCTTACCTCAGGGGGTTCCCCAGAAGCAGCAACATCCCTCAACTCCTAGCTCCACGTTCTGCCTCTACCCATAGGCACCACCCCCGCAGCTCCCATTGGCCATGGTTCATGGTCAACGAAAGCTGCAGAGCTAGCATTTGGGGCGGAGACAGCGCGCAGAGCCATCTGGCCATGCCTCTGCCTGGGGGGAGCCGCGAGGAGCCAGGTAGGGAGCCTGCCAGCCCTGCCACGCTGCCCCAGCACCAGGAGGGGTCCTGGGCTGCTCACCACTGCCCCCCTCCCCGTCCCCCCAGCACCAGCGGGGGTCACAGGCTGCTTCACCCACAGCACCCCCCGGCCATAGCACACACACACCCCCCGAGCACATGCGGCACCCACAGGCCGCCCCTCCCCCCCCCAAGATTTAGTCAGGGGTATATAGTACAAGTCATGGACTGGTCACAGGGCCATGAATTTTTGTTTACTGCCCATGACTAAAAATACGCATGACTGAAACGTAGTCTTGCTCATGAGTAGCAGAGCCCCAAGTTATTTATGCAGCACATCCCAAATGAGAGCCCGCAAAGCCTTCATATCACACCACACTATCGGCTACTACAGAGTTTACATTAAAAGCTCTATGAGAAGTGCTATAGAGAGTTACTACAAAATTTATTGGTACTACAGGCGAGTCTCATCTTACGTGGGGGTTCCGTTCTGCGGTTAGCGCGTAAAGCGAAAACCGCGTATAGTCAAAATTACATTAAGTTGTTTTTGCCAACTGCGTAAAGCTGAAATCGCGCATGTTAAATGTGCGTAAGATGCGACAGACCTGTATTTTCATATGCCGGTAAAGCCAGGTTCCCTTAATACTGGCTGTCTACACACTTCTGAGTTACTCTGCACTTACATTGCTGTAACAGAGATCAGAATCTGGCTACTAGCGATAATGCATGCTGCTCACTAGGTGCTCACTGTGAATGTCATGGTGGGACAGCCTATTTTAAGTGAAACCTGCATTTTTACTTAAAAAAAAAAAAACACTCGCTTAACAGAGTTGGTCTTCTAAAGAAAAACAGACTTAACCCAGTACACAACACCTAGCGTAATATAGCTGGACCATTTGAATAAGAGTTGAGTTAAAATATGAACATTGCATGGTCCAATGGCAGACCACAGACAAACAGCCACTCTGCCAAATTATAAATGGCGTTTTTTATGGAAGCATACAGAGATTCCAGTATACTCAATTTAGAAATAAACAGATCTCGGAAGTTTAGTCTTATAAACTGAATGACTGATGGCAGGACAATTTTTAGGATTAAAGACTTCACATCCTTTTAGAAAAGTATAAGTCATATTAAAATGGAGTATTTGTATAGATTTACAATACATAGAATCCAGGGCATTATCTTAAATGTTTAACAATATGCTATCATATCCTAGACATCAGAAGTTATCATTTGGAGGAGTAAAATCTAGCTAAATGCCACTGGCTGTCAGTTTTCTTCATTCTGCCAGCTAACAGTATGAGGTACATATATCCCGAAAGTCATGCAGATGGAAAGCCTCTTTAGCAGGTGAGCAACCTGCTCACTGCCACTTTGGTGACATTATGCAATTGTGATCACAGCATGGAGGTAGGAGTGGCTTTGACTGTGCATGGATTATAGCAACTTTTGTTATATATGATCTTTTCCTAGATTCTAAAGCCAGATGGGACCACGGTGGTCACCTAGTCTGATCTGTACAGCACAGGCCATAGAACTTTCCCAAAATAATTCCTAAAGCATATCTTTGAGAGGAAAAAAAGCTTATCTTGAGTCAAGAATCATCAGTGATGGAGAACCCACATCCCTTGGTGCATTGTTCCAATGATTAATTACTCCCACCTTTAAAAATGTATGCCTTATTGCCACTAGTTTCAACTTCCAGACATTGGATTGGGTTATACTGGTCTGTGCTAGATGGAAGAACCCATTATTAAATATCTGTTCTGCATATAGGTACTTATAGACTGTAATCAAGTCAACCCTTAACCTTTTTTTGTTAAACTAAATAGACTGAGCACCTTGAGTCTATCACTATGGTTCCATAAGGGGCCATATTCACATAGAATTAGGAAACCAGAAATGAATTGTGTAAAGGAAGTGGCTAGACCTTGCTAAAGATTCCAATGGAAAGATATTAGTGGCTCCCTTTCTAGAAAGGAAGTGGGGAATGTATTTAGTGCTCTCCTTTGGCCTAGCCAGAACAGGGTTGTTTCCAGAATTGGTTTTGTGTGGGTGGGCAGTGATGGAAATTAATCGCACAGGGGCCTAGAGATCAGCAGCACTTCTCCCTACCAGGAAATAATACTGTTGGGGGGTGGGAAGGTTCAGCAAAGTATGTGGAGTAGATCATACCAGATTGTATTTGTTTACGAGAATTGAAGGGGCAACAGGGCAGGGACATGAGTTTGTCAGTTAGTTAAGTCTTAACTGTAAAGTATGTCGGGGGCCACCAAGGGAACACGCATTATTTAGCGCCGTCCATAATCCACTCACAGCGCCACCCATCCGTGTGCAATACAGCGATTCCACACGGATCTCTCTCCCCGCTTGGCAGCAGAGGTGAGGAAGGAGACATTGAGTGGCCCCCTCGCACACTGCGCACTCTCGCAGGCACTGGCAGAGGGCTGCCGAAAAGGGAATGGTGACCGAGCAAAGTCCAGGGTGGGCAGCGCGGGTTAGCTTGCCAGCCGCTCGCACGGGGCAGAGAGACGCGGGGCGGACGCGGAGCTGCAGCAGCAGGGTGAAGAGGGCTCCAGCCGTCCGCTCCCCCTCCCGCTGTGCGCGGCGCGCACCCCCGGGCGCGGTGCCAGACTCACCATCTCCTGCTTGAGGAGGTGAAGTTTGGTCTCCAGTCTCGCCAGGGCACTGGCGCTGCTGCTGAGCCGGGAGGCCCCAGGGGCTGAAGCAGGGCAGAAGCCGCTGCCCCCTCCGCCGCTCCGGTCCCGGGCAGCGGGCTCCTCCCCGCGCAGGGAGCGCGCCAGGCTCTCGGGCACTTTGCGCCCCAGCTTCAGCTCGATGTCTCGCAGGTCTGGCAGGGGGCCCTCTTCCATGGCTGGTCCGCAGCGAGGCTTTCCGGACTGAGGGCGGTGCAAGGCGCAGCGGACGAGCCAGCACTAGCCGCAGTGGCCCGGGCTCACCAACCTCTCCATGCCAGCAGCGTCTCTGTGATCCACCGCAGCAGCACCGCGAGGGGCGGACAAGCCAGACAGGTGACTGGCAGGAGACATGAGGAGTAGCTGGTCGCCCGCAGCATTGTTTGATTTGCAAACCACTTCTGTCTCTCGCCCTCCCCTTGTCCCCGGACGCGCACGCTGTCACCAGCCGCAAAGCAAGAAATTGTTTCGGAAGCAAAAAAAAAAAAAAAACCAACAAAAAAAAACCGATTTGCCCAGCAGAGAGGCTGCTCCCTTCCTCCTTATGCTTGCTGCTTTTGTGACGTTAGCTGTTGAATTGCGCCGGGCTGTTCATTGCATAGGATCTGTCCTTCTGGAAGGAGTCAAGACCAGATACAGCAGACTCCTGGCTGTTTTTTCTCCCCCCATGTAGTCATGCTGCTTCCTTAGTGTCCTGGGCTTCTAGGAGACACGCTGAGCAGCTTACAGCCTGTCATGTGCGCGCCTACGGAGATGTCTCTCCGTGGTCTCCCAATATAGCTACTGTTTATCCACTTCCCTGATATAATCAGGCTTTCCCTCCAGGCAGTTTGATCCAAGTCATTGTATTTCCCGATGGGCTGAAACTTTAAACCTCAGTGGCAGGTGGACCAGATGAGGGCCAACCCTTGTACCGTAATGCACAGAGAAGAGACTCACTCTGATTGCCCAGTCCAGTCACTTAATGATGAATTCATGCTGTCGCTTTTAGACTAAAATAGTGAAGGGGGCACAAACTAGATTTTTGTGCATTCATTTCATGTCTCCGCTGTTGAAATACTTAGCACATATTATATTCAGAGGACAAAGTCCTTAAGGTTCTGACAGGAGCTAATGAAAGCAAGGAAGTTCAAAGTAAAGGGACATTAAAGAACTCTCCATTGTTCATAAAAAATCACTGGAAACTGAAATCTGTTATTGATATGTGCAGGTGTATGTGTATATAAACGTGATATATAGTTATTCATGTTTATATACACTAGGATTTTTTAAATCATACAGCTGCTCATATGTGCAGGATTACAGACACTGAATGGCTTTTAAAGAAAAAAAACAGAAGCATGCAAAAGTTGACAATCACATGAACTTTGAACAAAAGAAAAAGAAGGTCAGTCAAATTTGGGGCTCAGCAAGAGTGGCAATGCCACTTTGCTCTTTGCTGCTAGGTATAGCAGCACACAAGTACCTTGATTTAGAAAGGCTTTTGGACACAGATCCTCAACACTCCAACAAACAAGCTAGGGAAATGCAATCTAGATGAAATTAATATAAGGTGACTGGTGGCACCTTAAAAGACTAACAGATTTATTTGGGCATAAGCTTTCGTGGGTAAAAACCTCACTTCTTCAGATGCATAGAGTGAAAGTTACAGATGCAGGCATTATATACTGACACATGGAGAGCAGGGAGTTACTTCCAAGTGGAGAACCAGTGTTGACAGGGCCAATTCAATCAGGGTGAATGTAGTCCACTCCCAATAATAGATGAGGAGGTGTCAATTCCAGGAGAGGAAAAGCTGCTTCTGTAATGAGCCAGCCACTCCCAGTCCCTATTCAAGCCCAGATTAATGGTGTTAAATTTGCAAATGAATTTTAGTTCTGCTGTTTCTCTTTGAAGTCTGTTTCTGAAGTTTTTTTGTTCAATGATAGGTTTCAGATAGTGACTTTTAAATCTGTAATAGAATGACCAGGAAGATTGAAGTGTTCACTTACTGGCTTATGTATGTTACCATTCCTGATGTCCAATTTGTGTCCATTTGTTCTTTTGCAGAGGGACTGTCCGGTTTGGCCAATGTACATAGCAGAGGGACATTGCTGGCACATGATGGCATATATAACATTAGTGGATGTGCAGGTGAATGAGCCCTTGATAATGTGGCTGATGTGGTTGAGTCCTCTGATGGTGTCGCCAGAGTAGATATGGGGACAGAGTAGGCAACGAGGTTTGCTACAGGGATTGGTTCCTGGGTTGGTGTTTCTGTGGTGTGGTGTGTAGTTGCTGGTGAGTATTTGCTTCAGGTTGGGGGGTTGTCTGTAAGCGAGGACTGGCCTGCCTCCCAAGGTCTGTGACAGTGAGGAATCATTTTCCAGGATAGGTTGTAGATCGTGGATAATGCGCTGGAGAGGTTTTAGCTGGGGGCTGTATGTGATGGCCAGTGGTGTTCTGTTATTGTCCTTGTTGGGCCTGTCCTGTAGTAGGTGATTTCTGGGTACCTGTCTTGCTCTGTCAATCTGTTTCCTCACTTCCCCAGGTGTGTATTGTAGTTTTACGAATGCTTGATAAAGATCTTGTAGGTGTTTGTCTCTGTCTGAGATATTGGAGCAAATTCGGTTCTATCTTAGGGCTTGGCTGTAGACAATGGATCGTGTGACATAGAGGAGGGGGCACTAGGGGACGAGAGCTGAGGAAGCGTTGTTCTAAGTTAGCCATAAAAATGTTGGCATACTGTGGGGCCATGCAGGTACCCATAGCAATGCCACTGACTTGAAGGTATAAGTTGTCCCCAAATCTGAAGTGGTTGTGGGTGAGGACAAAGTCACAAAGCTCAGCCACCAGGCGTGCTGTGGCCTCATCAGCATAGTCCCTGACAACTTGTAGTCCATCCTCATGTGGAATATTGGTGTAAAGTGCTTCTACATCCCTGGTGGCCAGGATGGTGTTTTCAGGAAGAACACCAATGCATTTTAGTTTCCTCAGGAAGTCGGTGGTGTCTCGAAGATAGCTGGGAGTGCTGGTAGCATAGGGTCTGAGGAGAGAGTCCAAATAGCCAGATAATCCTGCTGTGAGAGTGCCAATGCCTGAGATGATGGGGCGCCCAGGGTTTCCGGGTTTATGGATCTTGGGTAGCAGATAGAATACCCCTGGTCGGGGTTCTGGGGGTGTGTCCATGTAGATTTGTTCCCGTACTGTAGCTGGGAATTTCTTGAGCAGATGGTGTAGTTTCTTTTGGTATTCCTCAATGGGATCAGAGGATAGTGGCCTGTAGAATGTGGTCTTGGAGAGTTGCCTGGCAGCCTCCTGTTCATAATCCAACCTGTTCATTATGACTACAGCACCTCCTTTGTCAGTCCCTTTGATGTTAATGTCAGAGTTGTTTCTGAGGCTGTGGATGGCATTGCGTTCTGTACGGCTGAGGTTATGGGACAAGTGATGTTGTTTGTCCACAATTTCAGCCTGTGCACGTCTGCGGAAACATTCTATGTAGAGGTCCAGTCTGTCATTTCGACCGTCAGGAGGAGACCACGCACAGATACAGACAGACATCATCTTCCTCTCCAAATGCAAACAGATGGACATCATACCAAATGGACTGAAGGTAAAAAATCCATTGCCATCCTGACAGTCAAAATTGTCTTCACACATGACACTGCAAAGGATATCATGCTTCAGCATCACATTCAACCTGTTCTCAGATAATACAAGAAAAATCTAATCTTAAAAATTGACAGTTGGTTTGCTTTAAATTTGCCTCCATATTTAGGTTCCAAGGTAGTAAGTTTTTAAACAAACCTAGGATCAATATAAATATTCACAAACTTTTGTCAATTCCAAATTAAGCAGTTTAGGAAAGACAGAAACAAATAAACATTCCTGTACAAGTTTGCCTTTCAAACACTGCTGCCAATTGATAAAAGTGAAACCATCTCTTTTCATTGTCCAAACTGAGTGAAATGCAGAAAGTAAACAAGCCACATAAATAAAAGTAAATTAGTTATTAAAGATTTTCAGTTTTAATAATCTAAAGTGTCATTCATATATACATAAACACGATTAAGGAAATGTGGGGGAGTTTTTCAAATTATAATGGGCCTTACACTGATGTAAAACCTGTGGGAGATCAGAATAACTTCACAGAAGTCAATGGAGTTACTCCTTAACTACTCTGATGCAAGTAATAACAGAATTAGGCCCATTATTGTAAAATGGATGTTCTCCCAAATCTGTATGACAATCTGATCTGGTAAAAGAAAAAAGCCTCACAAGAAAATAGTTTATTCCTTAAACAAGGAACAATAATACATGCAGGCTAGGGATGCATTTTTACAACATTTAAAAAAGTATCTGTGTTATATTTTTCCCATGAGAGGTTCCTCTATGCTATTTTCAGACACTACTGGATTGGTCCATTTTGTCCACCCTCTTCTGCTCCTCTGGTTTTGAACCATCCACACTTGAGGCCTAATCCCAAACCCAGTGAACTAACTGAAGAGACTCCCATTAGCTTCAATGGGCTTAGGATCAGGCCTCTGGGGCCTCACTTTGCAGTCACCATTTTTCTTGCTACAGGTAGAACTAACAAGACTTTTTTCAGAGCCTGTCAGTGCCACTCCTTGTTTGGCAAAGGGATTGTTGTTGAATGACACATAGCACTGTCCCCACCCCAAAGTCTCAGACAACAATCCTGCAAAGTGCGGAGTCCTTTCAACGCCTATTGAAGAAAGTGGGAGTTGAGGGCACTCAGTACCTCACAGGAATGCTCAACACCTTGCAGGGCTGAGCACTGCATGAGCATCATTTCTGGGCTTCTGTCTGTACTGGGTCTGAGGAGTGAGTGGCTGGGAGAAGGAAGTTTCCCTGCATTACCGTACAAAGCGGTACCACCATGAACAGAAGCAACCACTCTAACATATGATCCCTTCGCTAATTATTTTAAGTGTACTGGAGTTATAATAAGCTGTTCTACTCCATAGTTTTCCTTGGTGCCTTAGCAACCTACCCAGATCTGGAACATGATATTGGCTTTGTCACAGAGGATAGCATAGTTGTAAACAAAGACATCATGAGGCTGCTAGTCCCTTTATATAATTGAGATCTGGATTTTCACAGATCACATTGTCAAAGTGATTTAAAATGTTTCAAGGCACATAATTTAGCAAACTCACAACTCTTCATCCCTTAAGAGAACTAGCAACAAATTAAGGGGGTTATCTTCAACTTTGGCTCTTAAATGATTGCTCAAGCTAATCTTGCAGGAGATGTATGGGCACAAGTCATTAGACTAAGAGGAGGACAATTACTGACAGTGGAGCACAGATAAGTTTTGTTCTGATTATTCACACACTCCCAGCAGACTTTGAACAGAAGAGGGTTGTTAAGTAAGAGGGGATTAAAATAGGATTACAGCAAATGAATGGCAAAAAGAACCCCACCCCCCAATATAGCACAATAGCAATGAAATGAAATTTTCTGCAAAAGACTTTAATTTGTATAATAAATAACATACCATACTATCAAAATGTTAATAGCAGAATGAGAATTCCAGTTATTCTAAGTTTCTATAACCAGTGAAATCCAATAATTAAAAAAAAAAATCTAAAACAATCTTGGAGGTTGAACTTGCAAACACTTCCTACTGGCGACAGGTAGGACCTAGTGAGTAATCCCATTTACTACTCAATATGTTACTCCAAGTGGGAATGTTTGCAAGATTGGACCCTTACACATGTAGGACTTGATAGCACAAATCCTCCTGTGAAGCACTCTTGTTGAAGTCAGGTAGAGTTCCATGCAAAGAGGGTTTGTAAGATCAGGCCCTGCCTTAGTCCAGTGAGGCAATACTCCTATTGAGGTCAATGGGAGTTTTCTCCGTATAATGATGACTAAGGGACTGGTCCAAAGCCAACTGAAGTCAATATAAAGACTGTCTGACTTCATTGAGCTTTGGATCAGGCCCTAAAGACTGCAAGATTTGGCCTTCAGTGTGCATTTTGAATGCTTAATCATATTGAGCCAACTGTTCCTAGTTAAATTAAATCTTCATTGGTTCTTGTCTGTACTAATGGGGCTGGAAGAATATCCTGATATAGTGCCAGCAGGTACACAAATCCTCAGAAGTCTTTCTGTTGCCTTAATCTGGTTTTCAGTTCCAGATGGATTCCTATGGCATTGGGGTCAAAGATTCCTTAAAAGAAAGATTTTAGTTGCTATTTAACCCGGCATTACATCATCCTGAATTGTGTATGAGTAGGGATTTAAAAAAAGGTTTGTTGACTTTTGGGAAGGCACTCTGTTTTGTAAGGATTAAGTTTCATGATGTAACAGAATAGCTTTGGGTTTTTTTTGTTTTTTTTATGACGAAGCTATTCCTGATTACATAAGTGTACTCTTCTTGAAATACAAGTTAGAGACACTGAATGAGGAGAAATATACTCACATTGTTTGTACTCAGTGAGTAGGGACAGACACATGGAGTCTGAGTGATGAATAACTTGAAACATCTGAAGTTTCAGTAACCTAGGTCCTGACAGATCCTGCAATTCCTATTTAAGGCAATAATCCTGACACAAGTAATATCTTTAAAGTAAAAGGGTCTGCCAATGACAGTAAAGGCAACAGGACTGGGCCTTTAATCTTCTCTTTAAACATTAGGGGAATATTTAAGAAGTTTCAGGTACAGTAAAACAGGGTGGAGCAGAAAAGAGGCCTATATTCAGGTAGACACCTCACTGATAAATACTCCCATTAAAGCTTCTGGCAGAGGATGGCAACATTACCTGTTTACCCAAACCAGCTACCAGTGATGACCAGAGACGGGAGAGGCAGTTTAAATTATGGAGGCTACTTGGGCAGCTAATTCTTGAGGCCAGATTATCACCCTTACTCATGTTTCATAGTGTCTAACTTGCACAGCCCCATTAAATGAATGAAGATACTCTAGGAATAAGAAACTACTGAACCTGAGTAAGGTGGGTTGGGTAGAATCAAGCCATTAGCAATCACGTGATCAAGACAACCATATTACTCTCTCAAGCTCTTTGATATGACAAAATTCCTGCTTGCCCAAGGGGTTTTTGTTATTCTGTTCTCTGTTGTTCTCTATTTTGGGTCAGAGACACTCATATTAGGGACAGGAAGAGATAATTCACCAGACAGTAGGCTCTCTTTCATCCATACAGTAAAGAGAACTGTGAAGTTTTGCACAACTCAGTCATGAAATGCACCTAGAGCTCAAGCATAACTGCTGTCATCACAGCAGTTGAAATACTGGTCCACTGTATTTTTCCATGCCCATAGCTCTGTACGCTGTGAAGCATGCGTCAGCAGAGAGAGAGTATCGTATTTCTGTCACTTCTGACACATGGCATCAGAAGTGCTTTCTGAAAGTGCTTGATCACATCATTTCCCTTGCTCACTGCCACAGGCTAGATGGAGAGAACAAAAGAGGAACATATTCAAACAGAGTTTTATTTTGTTAGGTTAGTTTGTGAAGGGAGAAGGTGGGAATGGCAGACAGTAGGTGCTGGCAATATTTTACAACAATCAAAATCTACACGTATATAGAAGAGGCCCAGTGGTGCAGAATACTCCCAGTGAGTAATACTAACTCACACCAGTAGTCCCTCTGACTTCAGAGAGACTACACATATGAATAAATATTACTCACTGTAAGTAAGGACTGCAGTACTCTGCCTTATATGTTAGTCTTTTTTTCCAGATACCGAACCACTGCTGCTATGCACCTGCCCCTGTTGCTGCTGCCTGCTCTTCTGGTTTATTCAGAACTTATAGCCCAACCCAAAAATCAGGGACACTGCTCATGTAAACTGGGCTCTGGTCCTACCTCTGTAATAAAAGGACACAACCAGTATTTGCAATGGAAATACACTGAATAAAAGAACCTGCGGATGAACTTTAATATAAACACCTGGAAGATTATGAAGAAGCGTGTACGAGTCTCCTAGGACACCGTGCGTCAGTCAATGATGCTGTATAGACTGAGGCCTGGCCTAGACTCACAAGGGGTTGCCAGTACAGCTATATTAGCAAACCTTCTCAGTGGAGGTACAGCTTATATTGACAAGAGTTCTTTTGCTGGTATTACTTATACTAGTTCCCCCCTAACAAGGCTATATTGGCAAAAGGACTTTACTGTACACACATTTATACAGTCGAAGCGTTTACAGCACAGCTATGTCAGTTAGGGTGACCAGACAGCAAGTGTGAAAAATTGGGACAGGGGATGGGGGGAGGGAGGGGTAATAGGAGCCTATATAAGAAAAAGACCCCCAAATCGGGACTGTCTCTATAAAATCGGGACATCTGGTCACCCTAATGTCAGTTAGGCTATGTTTTTTTTCCACACTGCTCACTGACATAGCTGTGCCAGCAACAGTTTTTAAGTGTAGAGCAGGCCTGAGGCTGGGATCTAGCACTTTCAGTATAAAAATTCAGGGAGTCCTGGGGGAGGTTAGGTGATAAGGGAGCAGCAGCTGCTAGCAGGATAACTATTAATTGTGTTCATCCATTGCTGGTCTAATGGGTTCTCAGAGGAAGGGTGAGATTTACCTGGGGAAGTTCAACTTCTTCAGTCCTCCTCCCCTCCCACAAGGAGGCTTTCGTCCTGATTCCCCCTCCCTGTGAGGCCACTGCTTCTCTCACATTCCTCCCCACCCCCTTCCTATTTAGAATACATAATTTTGTCATGCCACTCATACTTTGGCTCCCAAGGAGACCCCATATTATTCACTCCTCATGAGGACTGGCTGTGGGATGAAGAGTCAAGCATCATCACTGTTTTTAGTGTCCATACGCACCCCACTGAATTTTACTCAGCATTGTTCTCCCAATGGCACCACCGCATGCAACATTTCTAGTGTGCTAGTTTTTCTACATCACTAGAAGAAAATCCATACAATGGCAATTTGCACTGAGCACCACACAAATGTCAGGCTGAAACTGGAGAGATGCCTGTGGACATTCCTCCTGAGGTGGAACAGGAAGGGAAGAAATAAGATGAACTAGTCTAAAAAGTATAACGGGAAAGTAAGGGAGCAACGATGGTATTGTGGTTAAGGTATTGAACGGGACTTCAGAAAACCTAGGTTCAATTTCTGGCTCTGCCACAGACTCTTTGCATGGGCTCTGGCAAATTACTTAACCCCTGTGCCTCAGTTCCTCATCTGTAAAATGGGAAGAATATCAATTCTTTTGTCTATTTAGATTGCAAGCCCTTGAGAGTGGGAACTGAATTTCACTGCTTGTATAGCGTCTAACGCACTGGTGCCCTAATCTTGGCTGGGGCCTCACCATAACAATAAAAATAATGGTGAGGCATGGTAGTGCCCCAAAATCTGAGCCTGACACTAAGGAGTAGGAGTACAGGATGAAGCCAAAATGACTTTTTTTATTAAAGCGTGAGGGGGCTGGGGGAAGGGAGGGAGAGCTACATAGTTTGGGATCCTATGGGTCATCCCCTTGTAAACTCAACTGTTTTAAACTGTTTTTCAGATAGCAATCTACCTGCACTTTATTGAGGACTTGTACCTTTGCCTTCTGTGAATAAACTTGCTTTTGAAATAAAGGTATGGAGGTTTAAAAAGGCTGTTGTCAGCATATTTCAGTGAGGTCTGAGCACAGCCTTAGGAGCTAGGAAACCCTGGCTTGTAATCCCACTTCTTACACTGATTGCCTAATGACAAAGTGAGTCACAGTAATACCTTCCTGACATCTTTTCTCTCTGCAGAAGTGGGGGTAGTAGTACTCTAGGCCAGTGGATTCCTCGGTTCCATGGCTAAGGAGTTTCTTAGAAAAAACAAAAAACAAAAACCACCCCTTGCTGTGGAATTAAGAACATAGGAATTGACATATCGGATTGGGACAGTGATCAATGTAGTCTCGTATCCCATCTGACAGTGGCCAGTAGCACCTTCCCTTGAAGCAGCTGCAAGAAGCCCTGCCATAGGTTCAAGTATTGATCAAAATGTAAGCTTTCATTTAATATTGCAGCCCTCATGATAGGCCAGACTTGGAAAGTTATTGTCAAAGTGTAACCTAACAAAGTGTAATCATCTAGAAACAATAGCTCGAAAGAGGGTTAAATACATCTTCATCTTAATTGGATGTTTATTCAAACTTATTTGAATACATATTAACATTAACTGTTTCTCTAATTATCTCATTAGTAAAGACATCCATCTAAAGTTCTTATCGATAGGGGTAGCATAATATGGCGGATATGGGGTGGAGGCAGTGAAGCACCTGATTGCTGTCAAAATTTACTAGGGGAAGAGAAGAGCATACCCCTAAAAGATATTAAGTCACCTCATCCCTTCCCATAATGGAGATAGCTGTAGGAGATATTTCCCCTTCACATTGCCAGAAGGCTCAAACACCTTCTGGGAGCCAAAACCCACACTTTCCTTGGTATCAAAAGCCCCAAATGCACCCTACTCAGGTGCCAAGACCGCTCCTTCTCCAACATGTACAGTACAACTATTGCTTTCAATATAAAATTGTTTGGCAAGTCAGGGAGTATGGTATGCAAAGCAAGAAACGGAAGCACCACTGCTTATTCTCTATAAGAAGTTTTTTATTGCAGTGATCATCAATGAACATGCCGAGTCGTCTCTTAACAACATTGAAACAGGGCACACTCACCATCTCGCATAGGGCTGCAGACCCACCACTCCTACTCTGTAGTTTGGTTTCCTAGTGTGGCTTCTTCTCAGATGGCTACTGGGGAGCTTCCTCTCACCCAGTCCTCTTAGAACTGGGTTCTAATTCAGGCCAACTACAGGCCCTCAGCCAGCCTCTCTTTCAGCTCGTTTCCCCAAAACCAGCCCTCTCACTTTTAGGTATGGAAAGTTCAGCAGGCAGATCTTCTCCTGCTAGTATATCCCTTACTATGAGGACAGAGGAGGTATAGATGCTGGTTTGCTTCCCAAACCTTATCCCAATTAGCTAGGAGAGTGGGGAGCACGGCCCCACCATTCTGAAAGGCTTCTGGTTCCAGATCCTTAAAGAAAGAGTAACCCCCCTCAACCCTCCCAACACTACTTATTCCTAGAACCACTTCCTCTCTACCAGTATCTCCTATTTCCCTGGGTACTTTCATTATCCAACCTATACACAAAATCTTAAAGGGCTACACTATGGGACAGAGGTGGGCTGACCCCTAGGCTGTACTACCCATAAAGAGACTGACTAACCCAGTCACAAACATGTGGCGGGGGTAAGGGGGAGAGACTACTGAGAATGAATCAGTTGGCAAGTAATTAAATGATGGCATTTCCCTAGATCAGAGGAGAGATCTATTACTGTAATGGCAGATGAAAGTCTGCATATTGGCAGCATAGCAAAGATCTCTGTTCTGTATCTCCATTGTCCAGTTTCCTTTGTGAACCACATCACACTTTTATGAGGCAGGGGAAAGAGAACAAAGAAAGCAACAATAAAGTAACAATTGTGTGGACTTGCCCTGAATTCTTTATTGTTATCGCCTCTTGAGGTGGTGCACGCTTATTTCCCCTTTCTCTTGTAGTGATGCTGTAGTTTAGCCTCTGTGCAGCCACATGCAACATAGTGTAAGGGTTCTCTATGCATGAAGTTACTCAGGAATAGCTATTCCAGAATACCTCCATGGATGGACACTCTTATACAGTATTAAGAGAGCTTTATTCTATGGAAGTGGATTACACTAAACCAGAAAAAGGCATTTTTATTCCAGAATAAAAGGGTCCACACAAAGTTATTCTGCAATAGCTATTACACTTTAAATTCATACCCTGCCTTATTCTGGAATAACTTCCATAACTTCCCCAACCTTGGCTCCTTATCCCAGTCCCTTTTTCCTTGTGTACCTCATTCCAGTCTCCACTCCCCAGGCTTCTCATCCCAGGTCTCCTCATCCAAACTGTCTCTCTCTTTCACTGGCTCCCAGTCCTAATCTTCCTCTCCAGGTTCCTCATCCAATTTCAGTTTCCACCAACCCCCTCCATGGCTCCTTGTCCCAGTCTCTTTGCCCAGCCAGTTCACATTCTCCTCCCTTTCCCCAGCTCCTGATCTGATCTCAATGTTTTTTTTCTCCCCCAGCTGCCTGGTTACTAATCCTTCCCCCATTTCGCTCACCAGCTCCCAGTCTTATTTTCCAACTAGTTAAATCCTTTCCTGCCCAGTAGCTTCTTGTCTCTGTCTCCTTACTAAGCCAGTCCCAATTTCGTCTCTTCCTCCCCTTCCCAACCCCCAAATCCTCCATGCTATCTCAGTGCCAGCAGGCAATCATTAAGAGCACAGGAAATGCAGACTCCCTGTTCTCAGTTCCAGTGCCCATCCCTGGCACAGAGCAACTGAGAGGAGCCATTAAGGAAAAAGTCTGGCTTTGTCCCAGTAGCTCTCAGTTGGAGCATGCTCAGTTGTTCTGTAGGGATGGCACATGTACAGTCCAATCACTGGTTGGAGCTGTGAGAGGATGGAGTATGCACAGTTGCCCTATGGAATGGTGCATGCGCTGTCTAGTCTCCAGTGGGAGAGGCTTGAGCATGCTCAGTGAAGATAGAATCTTTGGAGATTTTACTTACTAAAAATCAAAGAAGTTCTATTAAAAATATGAGCTACACTTTTTCAAAGGCTTAGAACTTGGCCAAACTTGGGCAGATTTTCCTGGGGACAGCAAAAAGCACATCCCTAGCACAAAAGCTATCCCTTGCCAAATGTTGAGTCCCTCCTCCAAAGCATAGGAGCATTGGAAAATTTCAAAGAAAAGGTCTCCACCCCCTTTTTTTTTTTAAAACATGGGCAAAACAATGTATTTTCTTCTAGCCTCTCCTGGAAATCGCTGAACCATTTTAGCTGAAATTTTCCAGAAAAGTTCAACCTGAGGCAGACACCTGATCTTGAAAATATCAGTCCAAAGGATTAAAGTATCACAAAGTTATAAGCAACTGAAAACAGTATTTTATAATGGGAAGTGTCAGGCAACTTTAATAATAGGCGTTGATTCCAGCTCCAACAATAATAAAGCCACAGAACAGAAGGAAGCTGAAAAGCCACAACCTGAGCTTAAGGCTAAATAACAAAAATGCCAACAACAGAACACTACATTCAAACTCCTTAACAATGGGAAGTTCTGATCCGGACCCCAGACCAGTTCAAGCCCATCTTTAGATAATGGATCTGAACCAGAAAATTGGTTTCAAAGTCTTTGAAGTCTAAGGGAGTCCAGATCTATATCTAAATGTCATGGCTTGGCCGTACTTCTGGTATAAATTAATGAGAACTAAGAGCGACTAATGAGCTTAATTAAAAAATTCCAAAGTGCTGCACATTTGAGTTTCATAACTATTAGGCTATAGTCTTCTTGTAAGGTTGTTTTTGTAAGTGGGGAATAACTTGTTGATATACTACAGACTATAGTAGTCTGTAGTATATCGTAACAAAAAGGGAACTGCCGTCTAGTCACCAGCATTTGAACAAAGAACCTGCTTACTTTAATCTGTGCAAAAATATAGGTATTAAATAGAGAAGCTAAATCATAACTACACTAAAAAAATCATAGAATCATAGAATATCAGGGTTGGAAGGGACCTCAGGAGGTCATCTAGTCCAACTTCCTGCTCAAAGCAGGACCAATGCTTGATTGATTAAGCATCAATGAATTGTAGCTAGTAAAATGTGCATTATATATAGGTCCATAATGTTGATGTTAAGCAACAGAATTGCATGCTAAGTGTATGTATTGTACATGGCAGTTGATATACTGTAACTCATAAGTCTAACATATTTCAAACACTATCTCTGTTTGCTCCTTTCTAGTCTGGATAAGCACCCAAAACTTCACATGCATATTCAAGCTCTCCAAATCTACTGAGTCAAATTCACCTCCGGTCTCAATGCCATCAATTGCAGTATAGTTATGCCAGGAATGAATTTCTTCCATAGGTTCTGCAAAATTAGATCACATGAAAACAAATTGCCATGTAAGACTTCCTACTTTTGATTAGGCTGCAAATACTGATGCTGTTCTGTTCTAGCTGCTTCCAAAAGTGAGTGAAATATAAAAGTGCAGCAGTATGAAAAAATGAAAAACAAGGAACAGAAAAAACTAACATACGTTTTCCAAACTCCAATGAAAGATTTTTTTCCCACAAGTTTGTGGGGAAGACTTGGGTTGGTTCTTATTTCATCAAGCCCAGTTCAACCATCCCTAGGAATGTAATGCTCTCTTCCCTGACTTAATTCAGTGGCTGCTCCATCATTCTATCTTGCCATGAAGCAGTTTCCGTCTGTAACTGGATGATGGGCTGCACAGTTTTGGCTGAGGATGCTGTCATCGGAATGTGCTAAGTGGGCCCAAAGGGTGTTTTAATGCTATGACTGATACTCCTCCTGGCTTTCTTGTGAGCCCAATTATATTACACCTTTGGAACATGGATTACTCTTGTATAGATCCCAGTATTAGTCCAGATCCCGGGCCTGCTCTTAGAAATTTCCAGGCCATCTGGTTGACTCATTGTTCCTCATGTTTGGAAGCAGTTTATATATGCAATATATATATTTATGCAAATAAACCCCCCTGTGGCATTTTATCATTAATAAGCTCATGTATTTCTGTGGCCAAATTGTGCCAGTTAGGCACCAGCTCACATTGTGGACAAAACTTCCAGAGCTTCTCAGCCTGCAGAGTCCTGGGACTATGCCCACGGCACTACACTTTTGGAGGCTAGAGAGTGTGCTCCCACCAATGGCTAACCAGCTTCTCTGGCTAGAGTGGAGGAGACTGAGACCATAGGCAGGGCCGGCTCTAGGCACCAGCAAAACAAGCTGGTGCTTGGGGCGGCACATTTTTAGGGGTGGCATGGCCGGTGCCAGAATGCCGCCCCTAAAAATGTGCCCCGGCCGCCCTAGCTCACCTCCGCTGCTGCTGCCACGGCGCGCGAAACAGCTGATTCGCGTGCCGCTACTCGCCCTCCCTCCCAGGCTCTCAAGCCTGGGAGGGAGGGGGAGCAGCGGCGCGCGAATCAGCTGTTTTGCGCGCCGCGGCGGCTCGGGGTCTCCCCCTCCCTCCCAGGCTCTCAAACCTGGGACGGAGGGGGAGATCCCGAGCGGCAGTTTTGGGCGCCGCTGCTGCTCCCCCTCCCTCCCAGACTTGAGAGCCTGGGAGGAAGGGGGAGAAGAGGCACCCGCGCCGCGGCCACTCGGAGTCTCCCCCTCCCTCCTAGGCTCTCAAACCT